>NC_091994.1:6830557-6990557 GCF_044704955.1 Pristiophorus japonicus
TCTCGCTCCCTGTTTTGCTCGCTCCTTCCCTCGATCCCTCGCTTGCTCCCTCCTTCCCTCCCTCTTACCCTCACTCCCTGGCTCCCTCCCTCGCCTCCACCTCCCTCCCTCCCTCCGTCCTTCCCTCACTCCCTCCCTCGCTCCCTCCCTCTCTCGCTCCCTCCCTCCCTCTCTCCCTCCCTTGCTCCCTCGCTCCCTCCCTCTCTCGCTCGCTCTCTCCCTCCCTCCCGGTTCGGATCACGGAACTGCCTCGACTTGGCAGCGGAAGAAGTCGCGAGGAATAGTCCGGGGATGGAAACGCGCCCAAGAAACTGAGAGTGTTTTTTTTTTTGTTAAACAAAAAAAAAAGGGGGTGGAGGGGTGGGGGGGAGAGGGGGGGGGCGGGGGGCAGGGGGTGGGGGGGGGCGGTGTTGCGTCTCAGAGCGGTTGCAACAGGACCGGATACAAAGCGTCACTCGGTCGGTGCCAGAGGGAGAATCCTTCGGGCTTCTTTGGCATGGTGGGGCCGCAGGTTGCAGGGAAGTTGCTCCGACTGCCCGGGTCCGATCGGGAGAGGTGACCCGGCCAGACCTGGTGCGAGAGAATCGTCCGATTCACGGTGAGGATCCAGGGGGCCGAGAGCGGGTCATAAACCAACAGCGCTCACTTCACATCCCTGCCAAACGCATCCCTTCCACAAACCCCCCCCCCAACCCCCCCCCCCCCGCCCACCCACCTCTCCGCTCAAAGGCAAAATAACCCAAAGTTGCTTCTGAAAAAAAATATAAAGCAGCCCCTCACGCAAACATCCGCGGAAGTCCCAAAGTTTCAAGCTTTATCCTTTCCTCCTCCTTCTCAACTCCTCGGCAAGCAGGCGTCAAGAAACAAAAAAAAAACATCCGTCAGCGAGGATGGTGTAGATTGGGCAGAAGTTGCTGGAGAAATGCCGCAGATATCCAGCCCCGGCCTAAAGGGGTGGGAAGAGGTCAGAGACCAGCAGAGAGGGCAGCTGATGCCTGCAATCGAGGGGTGGGGGAGTGTGGCGGGGGGGGAATAAAAAGGAGATGCGAGGTCTAGGAAAGGTTAGGAGGGCGATTTTCGTGAATAAAACAGGAGATGAGAGTCATTGACTGCGTGTGCAGGGATTTGACAATGCTATTGAAGCCGGACCGTTGCCAGGGAGACGGAAGCCTTATAAGGTGTTTGGTGTCAAGGAGCCAAGAGTGGGAATGCTTGTTGTCCACAATAGGGTTATGCCTACGGACTCCAAGTGCTTCAGCCGGGAATGAAAGGTGGTGCTGGGGGGGGGCACTGACTGCACAAACTTTACAAAGTCACTTCAATAGACGGCATAGCCATGGCAACGGGGAGCTCAAACCAGACTCAAGATGTGAGTGGGTGAGCTGGCTGGTGACCACAAAAGAACGGGAAGTAAATCACGACCACACACACACACACACACACACTCTCACTCTCACACTCGCACACACACTCACTCACTCTCTCACTCACTCGCACACACTCTCTCACACACTCACACACACTCACTCACTCTCTCACTCACTCACTCGCACACACTCTCTCACACACTCACACACACTCACTCACTCTCTCACTCACTCGCACACACACTCTCACTCACTCACACTCACTCTCACTCACTCTCTCACACACTCACCCACACTCACTCACTCTCACACTCACACACACACTCATTCTCTCACACACACTCTCTCACACACTCACACACACACACACAAACACTCACACACACTCTCACACACACTCCCTCACACACTCACTCTCACACACACTCACACACACTCTCACACACACACATAAACACTCACACACACTCTCACACACACTCCCTCTCACACACACTCACACACACTCTCACACACACTCACTCACTCACCCTCACACACACTCACTCACACACACACACACACACACACACTCCCTCACACACTCACTCTCCCACACACTCACACACACACTCACACACACTCACACACACGCTCACTCACACACACACACACACACACTCACACACACACACTCACTCTCACACACTCTCTCACACGCTCACACACACACACACTCACTCTCACACACTCTCTCACACGCTCACACACACACTCACTCACACACACACACTCACTCACACACACACACACACACTCACTCACTCACTCACTCACTCACTAACACTCACTCACTCACACTCACTCACTCACACTCACACACACACTCACACTCACTCACACTCACTCACTCACACTCACACACTCACACACACACTCACTCACACACTCACTCACACTCACTCACTCACTCACACTCACTCACACTCACACTCACTCACTCACACCCACTCACTCACTCACACACTCACACACACACTCACTCACACACTCACACTCACTCACTCACACTCACACGGGAGAGAGAGAGTGAAACGGGAAGAAAAGAAAATGTGTAATTTCCAACATAATTGTCAGCAGAATCTTTGCTGCGGGTCTGATGCGCCTCGAGCGCCTCCTGCAGGGGAGACGTAGAAGTGTTTTTTGAGTGGGCCGTACAGTTACCGTGGGACTCATAGTAATTGCACTCGTAAACGTTCCGCCAGCGACCCCAGGTTAAAATTGGAATTTGTTTCTTTAGTTTCTCAGCTCTTTGAGCTTTCCCCCCTCCTCAGGCGCTGTCGCCGGCAGTGAGTCAGGGAGGCGGGGCTGGGGCGGGGCAGGGGCTGGGGGGCGGGGTGGGGGCTGGGGGCATGGGGTGGGGCGGGGCTGGGGGGGGCGGGGCGGTGGCTGGGGGGGCGGGGCGGGGTGGGGGCTGGGGGGGGCGGGGTGGGGTGGGGGCTGGGGGGCGGGGCGGGACGGGGGCTGGGGGCGGGGGGCGGGGACTGGGGGCGGGGGGGGGCTGGGGGCGGGGGGCGGGGCAGGGGGGCTGGGGGTGGGGCAGGGGGGTCTGGGGGTGGAGCGGGGCGGGGAGGGCGCAGCATGGGGGCAGGGGCGAAGGGCGAGGGGGCAGGGTGGGCAAAGGGTGGGGCAGATGGGGCGGGGAAAGTGGGCAGGGAAGGGGTGATTCGGGGTCCATCTGGCAGTCTCCAGCATCTCCCCAAAACCGTGAGTTGGTTGGCTATTTAACCACAGGGGGCTTCATGGCCGATACACACCTTGTCCTCGAATAAAACAGCAGGCACTTTCTCACGGACATTCTCTCACTCACAGACACACACTTACACCCACACTCAGACACTCACACTCACTCACACTCTCACACTCACACACACTCACACACACACTCACACTCACACACTCACACACACACACTCACTCACACACACACTCACTCACACACACTCACACACTCACACACTCACACACACACACTCACTCACACACACACTCACTCACACACACTCACACACACACACTCACACTCACACTCACACACTCACTTACTCACTCACTCACACACACACTCACTCACTCACTCACACACGCACACACACTCACAGACACACATTCACACTCACACACTCACTCAGATGCACACACACTCACACACACACACACTCACACACACACACACTCACACTCACTCATACCCACTCACACTCACTCACACACCCACACTCACACCCACACTCACTCACACACTCACACTCACTCACACACACACACTCACTGACACACTCACACTCACTCACTCACACACTCACACTCACACACTCACACTCACACACACACAGACACACATTCACTCACACAGACACACACTCACACTCACACTCACACACACTCATACAGACACACACACTCACACACTCACACTCACACACACTCATACAGACACACACACTCACACACACACACTCACACTCACTCACACACTCACACAGACACACACTCCCTCACACACTCACACTCACACTCACACAGACACACAGTCACTCACTCACACACTTACACACTCACACCCACACACTCACAGCGACACACTCACACACTCACTCACACTCTCACTCACCCATTCACACACACACTCACTCAGACACTCACACTCACTCACTCACACACCCACACACTCACTCACACACACACACTCACACACTCACTCACACTCACTCACACGCACTCACTCACATACTCACACACACACTCACTCACACACACACACACACACACACTCACTCACCCACTCACACTCACACTCACTCAGACACTCACACTCACTCACTCACACACTCACACACTCACTCACACTGTCACACTGACAAACGTACTCACACACTCACTCACACACTTACACTCACACTCACACACTCACACACGCTCACTCACACACTCACACACACACACACACACGCACTCACTCACACACTCACACACACACTCACTCACACACACAAACACACACTCGCTCACACACTCACACTCACACAGGCGCACACTCACACACTCACACTCACACTCACTCACACACATTCACACACACAGATACACACACTCATACACACACACACTCACACACACACACACTCACTCACACACTCACACTCACTCACACACACTCACACACACAGAGACACACACTCACAAACACTCACACTCACTCACACACTCACACTCACACTCACTCACACACTCACACTCACACTCACTCACACACATTCACACACACAGATACACACACTCATACACACACACACTCACACACACACACACTCACTCACACACTCACACTCACTCACACACACTCACACACACAGAGACACACACTCACACACTCACACTCACTCACACACTCACACTCACACTCACTCACACACACTCACACACACAGAGACACACACTCACACACTCACACACACAGAGACACACACACACACACTCACACACTCTCACACACACACACTCGCACACACACATGAGAGAGAGAGTGAGTGAGACGGGAAGAAAAGGAAATGTACAATTTCCAACATGATTGTCAGCTGAACCTTTGCTGTGGGTCTGATGCACCTCGAGCACGGGGGGGGGGGGGGGGAGGGGAAGTGCGACTGATTGGGCAGCTCGTTCACAGAGTCGGCACAGGCACGATGGGCCGAATGGCCTCCTTCTGTGCGGTATCATTCTCTGGTCCTGTGGTCTTTGGCCCACAGCTGTTTTATTCTTGATGTTTTTGGACGCGGGGGCCTCATTAATATAAGCTAATCGGGGCATCCTGTGATGTAGTCAGGATCAGGCTGGCATTATAATGGCCTACTGTGTGAGGGTCCTATGGCAACTGTCCCGCTCAGTTACCCCGGGCAGGGAAGAGCAAAAACAATGTGCATTTATATAGCACCCTTAACGTAGAAAAACACCCCAAGTAGCTTCGCGATTATCGGAAATAGTGCAGTTGACCAAAATCTCGGTCAAAGAGGTAGCTTTTTAAAGAGAGTCTTGAAGGAGGAAAGAGAGGTGGAGAGGCGGAGAGGTTTAGGGAGGGAGTTCCAGAGCTTGGGGCCCAGGCAGCTGAAGGCACGGCCACCGATGGTGGAGCGATTATAATCAGGGATGCTCAGGAGGGCAGAATTAGAGGAGCGCAGAGATCTCGGGGTTGGGGGGGTGGGGGATGTGGGGCTGGGGGAGATTACAGAGATAGGGAGGGGCGAGGGCCATGGAGGGATTTGAAAACAAGGATGGAGAATTTTAAAATCGAGGCGTTGCCGGAATGGGAGCCGATGCAGCGAGCACAGGGGGGTGAGCGGGACTTAGGATACGGGCCAGCAGAAATTTTGGATGAGTTCAAAGCTTGTGAAAGATGAAGAACAGCGACCTGAGATATTGCCTGGTAGGGGAGGCAGGGGAGCGTTGGGGGGGGGGAGGTGGGGGGAATGGTGCCTGGGTGGGGGGGGCGGGGTGGGGGGAATGGTGCCTGGGTGGGGGGGGGGGTTGGGTGGGGGGAATGGTGCCTGGGTGGGGGGAGGGCGGGGTGGGAGGAATTGTGCCTGGGTGGGGGGGGATGGGGGAATGGTGCCTGGGTGGGGGGGACGGGGACGCGGTGGAGGGGTGGGGGGAATGGTGCCTGGGTGGGGGGGACGGGGACGCGGTGGGGGTGTGGGGGGAATGGTGCCTGGGTGGGGGGGGTGGCGCGGTGGAGGGGTGGGGGGAATGGTGCCTGGGTGGGGGGGGTGGCGCGGTGGAGGGGTGGGGGGAATGGTGCCTGGGTGGGGGTGGGGCGCGGTGGAGGGGTGGGGGGAATGGTGCCTGGGTGGGGGTGGGGCGCGGTGGAGGGGTGGGGGGAATGGTGCCTGGGTGGGGGGGGGGCGCGGTGGAGGGGTGGGGGGAATGGTGCCTGGGTGGGGGGGTGGCGCGGTGGAGGGGTGGGGGGAATGGTGCCTGGGTGGGGGGGACGGGGGCGCGGTGGAGGGGTGGGGGGAAGGACTGTATTCCAGCTAATGGCGGGGAGACAATGGAGGGAAAGAACAGGAGAAATTCTTTGCCTGTCGAAGGGGTCAGAAAGTTTTCCGGAGCTGGAGGCAGGGGTGATGAGAGTGAGCCTGGCACCTTGTCGGGAGAACGGTCTGCCCTGCTGCAGGAAGACGCCAGCGCGAGCCGCCTCCTGAGGGGTCAGTGCGGGGCACATTCCGGTTTATCTAAGCGTTTCGCTGCTGTAACTGTGGGATACTAACAGATGATTAATAGGACCAGCAAGCGGGACAAAGGGAGGTCAGCTCAGATCACTGGGGCACTGAACAACCGAAGCAGCGAGAGAGAGAGAGAGACGGAGAAGAAAGGAGAGAGAGAGAAAAAAAATCTTCTCTAATCAAATCAACTTGTTTTTTTTTTCCCAGAGAAAAGACAGGAGCCAAACAGGCTGGGGGCAGGGAACTGGGGGGCGTGGAGGGGGGGGAACTGGGAGCATGGGGGGGCGGGAACTGGGGGAGGGCTGGGGGCAGGGAACTGGGGGGCGTGGTGGTGGGGTTATAGGGGGTCTGGGCTGTGGGTAGGGGGCTGGGGGGTGGTGGGCGGGGTGGGGGCTGGGCTGGGGTTGGGTGTCTGGGGGTGTCGGGGGTAGGGGGCTGGGGGGTGGTGGCCTGGGGGGGTGAGGGGGCTGGGCTGGGGGTCTGGGGGTGGGGGTCTGGGGGGTGGTGGGTGGGGAGGGGGCTGGGCTGGGGGTTGGGGTCTGGGGGGGAGGGGGCTGGGCTGGGGGTCTGGGGGCAGGGGGCTGGTCTGGGGGTCTGGGGGTAGGGGGCTGGGGGGTGGTGGCCTGGGTGGGTGAGGGGGCTGGGCTGGGGGTCTGGGGGGGGTCTGGGGGTGGGGGTCTGGGGGGTGGTGGGTGGGGAGGGGGCTGGGCTGGGGGTTGGGGTCTGGGGGGGAGGGGGCTGGGCTGGGGGTCTGGTCAGGGTCTGGGGGTTGGGGTCTGGGAGGGGGCTGGGCTGGGGAGGGGATCTGGGGGGGCAGGGGGCTGGTCTGGGGGTCTGGGAGGAGGGGGCTGGTCTGGGGGTCTGGGGGGAGGGGGCTGGTCTGGGGGTCTGGGGGAGGGGGCTGGGCTGCCGGGGGGGTTGGGGGGGGGGAGCAAGGTCTGCCGAGAGACTATACACGGAACAGAAGCTCTTCAAACGATATCTGAGCATCTGGGATCACTTATTACAGAAAATCAGAGGCTAGAGTCTTGCTTTGCAGAGCTCCCCGTTTAATGAGGGCTTCTCAGGGAAGGACCAGCTGTCAGTGAAGGGATTGTTGCCGTTAGGACGGCATTTATGGAGACAGAGTTTCACCATCAGGTCGCCTTTTAAACCTACAGTCTTCACAACCTGCCCTCTTATAGAGCAACCCCTCTTTTCGAGGGAGTTGCAAACCATGTGAACCTTGTAAAGATGTCACACCATCAAGACCATTTTTATAGAGAGTGCTTCATTATCAGGATCCCTTTTGTAGAGGGGGTCTGTCTCATCATGGTGACCCCTTTTATAGAAAGAAATACTTGCATTTATATAGCGCCTTTCACGACCACCAGACGTCCCAAAGCGCTTTACAGCCAATGAAGTACTTTTTTTTTTTGACGTGCAGTCACTGTTGCAATGTGGGAAACCCGGCAGCCAATTTGTGCACAGCAAGATCCCACAAACAGCAATGTGATAGTGACCAGACAATTTGTGTTTTTTAAGTGTTGTTGGTTGAGGGATAAATATTGACCCAGGACACCAGGGAGAACTCCTCCTGCAATTTTTATAGAGGGAGTCTCATCATTGGGAGAATTTTTTCAGAAGATGTTCCCCATCGGGACCCTGTTTATAGAGGGAGTTTCTCTATCCAGACCCTGATTACACAGGCAGTTTCCTCTATCGGGGCTGTCTGCCTTTCCAGGCTGAACTCAGCACCTAATCCAAATTATATCATTTTGAGAATAGAATTAAACATCAGCAAGCTAATTTGTAAAGACCTGGATATTTTGAGGAGGGACTGTCCCTTTAAATGGTGCTGGAATTGGAGGAATGGAAAGCAGCAAGGAATTGTATTAGTTACGCCCTCCCCTTTGCGTCCCTGGGTAACTTCAATGTCCAGTGTGATATTCAGCCAGGAAGGCAGCACGTTCGCACGGGCTGAGCTTTCTGATCGCAGCTGCAGCGGCGATGGGGGAGGTGCTACAGTGCCTCCTGTCTAGGGAAGGGGGGGGAGAGGGTGTGGAGGGTGGGTGGGAGGGGGGGGGATCAATCACTGGGGATACAGCTCCCGATCCCGGTCCAGAAACTGCTGCTGCGCGTGCGAATCCGGATCGGCTTCCGTTGCGACGCTGCCCCAGTTGAATAGCACGCTGACACTCACTGTCCAGGCCGGCAAGATGGAGTATACTGGACAACCGTCGGGAAGCCTGGGAGGACAAACGCACCAAATGTTAGCGTCCTCGACCAGGCCAACATCCCCAGCATCGAAGCACTGACCACACTCGATCAGCTCCGTTGGGCAGGCCACATTGTCCGCATGCCAGACATGAGACTCCCAAAGCAAACGCTCTACTCGGAGCTCCTTCGCAGCAAACCAGCCCCAGGTGGGCAGAGGAAACGTTACAGGGACACCCTCAAAACCTCCCTGATAAAATGCAACATTCCCACCGACGCCTGGGAGTCCCTGGCCAAAGAGCACCCTAAGTGGAGGAAGTGCATCTGGGAGGGCGCTGAGCACCTCGAGTCTCATCGCCGAGAGCATGCAGAAAGCAAGTGCAGGCAGCGGAAGGAGCGTGCGGCAAACCAGTCCCACCCACCCTTTCCCTCAACCACTGTCTGTCCCACCTGTGACAGGGACTGTGGCTCTCGTATTGGACTGTTCAGCCACCTAAGGACTCATGTTAAGAGTGGAAGCAAGTCTTCCTCGATTCCGAGGGTCTGCCTATAATGATGATGATATTCACCACTCCCACCCCCTGCAAGGAACTGGAAGAGGAAACTGGGTTTAAGAAAAAAAGGGAACCCAGATAGATGCACGGGAAGGGTTAAGGGCCAAAGCCTGCTTAAATCCAATATTCAGAACATCAGTGTTTTCTTTTTTGTCACGTTGCAAGTTTACTTGGTGAATGGGGGGGGGATGGTGACGGGGGTGACCTTTCACCTTCAACCTCTGGCATTTGTGACCCTCGAGCCGTGTAGTGTATGATCCCTCATGGCAGCGCAGTAACATTTGACCTTGTTTGGTCTGGCTGCTTAGTCAGAAACGTGAGCGAGGACAAAGCGGACAACACATCGGGACCCAGACAGTTATTAATCTGACAGAAGGGCTTCAGTGGCAGCACCTGTTGGGAGCTTTGCCGAGCTACCCAGTGTCACTGCCTTGTGCGTCAATCTTATTTAAGACACTTTTAACATCTGGATGAGTCTGACCCAGGCCACGCGAAATACAGAATTCCCCCTCGGCAACTGGCCCGTGGAAAGTTACCATAGTTACCATGCAGGGTTGGTGCGTCTGTAGAGGGAAAGGTGTTCATCGCACCGAGGGCCATGGGTAATGAGCAATTCGCTGTGATCACACAGACACTTCGATTAGATTCCAGCCTGTATCTCACCCCCAGGTATCTGTCATTCTATATATAAACCCCCCCGAACCTCTCGATTAGATTCCAGCCTGTAACTCACTCCCGGGTATCTGTCATTCTATATATCAAATCCCCGAGTCCCTCGATTAGATTCCAGCCTGTAACTCACTCCCGGGTACCTGTTATTCTATATATCAAATCCCCGAGTCCCTCGATTAGATTCCAGCCTGTAACTCACTCCCGGGTATCTGTTATTCTATATATAAACCCATTCAACCCCTCGATTAAATTCCAGCCTGTAACTCACTCCCGGGTATCCGTTATTCTATATATAAACCTCCCCGAACCCCTCGATTAGATTCCAGCCTGTAACTCACTCCCGGGAATCTGTTATTCTCTCTATAAACCCCCTCAACCCCCAAAGCCTCCTTGATAAAATGCAACATCCCCACCGATACCTGGGAGTCCCTGAACAAAGACTGCCCCAAGTGGAGGAAGTGCATCTGGGAGGGCGCTGAGCACCTCGAGTCTCATCACCGAGTATAAAGTCCTGTCCCCTCAGTACAGATTCACACGAGGCATGTAGTGAAGTCAAGGTCACTCTGGACCTGCACCTTTATTTCACAGCTCTGGAATGCTGCACTTGCCTGAGACCTGTCCTTATATACCTGTCTCTTGCAAGTGCACTCCTGGTGGTAAGGTATGCTGGTGGTTACAGGTCATATCTTATTACAGTCATGTATAGCATGTTAGGATACAGTTATATATAATAATGTAAAATACATGACATCACCCTCCCCCAAGGTCTTATTGTCTTTATAGGTTCAGTCTCTCAGGTGGTCTATGCTCTCGCTTGGGTTGTGGTTCAGTTGTGGTTTGCCTTGGTGTCTGTTTTTCTTTGGGTGTGGTTGCTGGTATCTCGCCTAGGCTGTCTGTTTCGATTGGTGTGATTGTTGTTGACTCGCCTGGGCTGTCTGTTGGGATTGCCCTTTCCTCAGGTTGTTTCCTCTGTCTGTCCACCAGGTGTGGTGCGAGTTCCACATTGTAGTCTGCGTCTGGTTCTGCAGTGTTGTTGGTAAATCTGCTTTTGACTTGGTCTACATGCCTCCGGCAGGTTTTGCCATTGTCCATTTGTACTACCAGTAGCCTGTTTCCTTCCTTGCCCGTTACTGTCCCTGCAAGCCATTTGGGACTCCTGCCATAGTTTAGTACAAACACTTTGTCCCCTATCTCATTCCATCTCCCCCTCGAATTTCTGTCATGGTACTCAGTCAGCTTACGGCGCTTTGCCTCAATGATTTTGTGCATGTCTGGGAGGATTAATGAGAGCCTTGTTTTTAAAGTTCTTTTCATCAACAGTTGCGCGGGGGGAACCCCAGTCAATGAATGTGGACGAGATCTGTATGCCAGCAGCAGTCACGACAGGCGACCCTGCAGCGTGGGACCTTGGATTTTAAGCATGCCTTGTTTAATGATTTGCACTGCTCTCTCCACCTGGCCGTTGGAGGCCGGCTTGAACGGTGCCGTCTTGACGTGATTTATGCCGTGGTCAATTATAAAGTCTTGTAATTCTGCGCTGGTGAAGCACGGACCATTGTCACTGACCAATATGTCAGGGATTCCGTGCGTTGCAAACATGGTTGCGAGGCTCTCCACAGTGGTGGAGGTTGTGCTCGAGTTTAAAATGGTGCATTTGATCCACTTTGAAAATGCATCTACAACTACGGGGATCATTTTGCCCATGAATGGGCCCGCATAATCTACATGCATCCACGACCACGGTTTGGTAGGCCAGGGCCAGGGGCTCAGGGGAGCCTCCCTGGGGGCATTGCTGAGTTGGGTACAAATGGTGCACCTTCGGACGCAGAGCTCCAAGTCCGCGTCAATACCAGGCCACCAGACGTGGGATCTGGCTATGGCCTTCATGAGAACGATCCCCAGGTGCTCGCGGTGGAGCTCCCGGACAAATGCCTTTCTGCCTCGCAGAGGCATGACTACTCGGCTGCCTCACATCAGGCAGTCTGCTTGTAGTGATAGCAGTGAAATCTGTGAAAGGGTTTTAATTCCTCGGGGCAGGCATCGCGAGCCTCTGCCCAGTCACCGGTTAGGACACATCTTTTTACTAAGGATAACGTGGGGTCGCTGGCCGTCCAGGCTCTGATTTGGCGAGCCGTCATGGGCGAACCTGTGGACTCAAAGGCATTGATTGCCATGACTATCTCACAGTCCTGTTCATCAGACCCTTCCGTGGTCGCCAGGGGTAGCCTGCTGAGCGTGTCGGCACAGTTGTCTTATGGTATAGTCGTAGGACGCCAGCATGAGTGCCCACCGTTGAATTCGCGCCGAGGCGTTGGCGTTTATTGCCTTGCTCTCGGATAGGAGGGACGTGAGGGGCTTATGGTCGGTTTCTAATGCGAACTTGGCCCCGAAAAGGTATTGGTGCATCTTTTTGACACCATACACGCATGCGAGCTCCTCATTCTCTACCATTCCGTACACGGGCTCCGCCCGCGAAAGTGACCTGGAGGCATAAGCTATGGGTTGTAATTTGCCCGCACTATTGACATGTTGCAAAACGCACCCGACCCCATACGCTGACGCATCGCATGTGAGAACTAGCTTTTTACCTGGATCAAAGAAAGTCAAAACACTGTTGGAACACAGAAGGTTGCATGCCTTATTGAAGGCGCGTTCCTGGGCGTCCCCCCAAAACCAATCGCACCCCTTCCTGAGTAGCACGTGGAGAGGCTCCAGCAGCGTGCTTAATTCTGCATAAAGTTCCCAAAGCAATTGAATAGCCCGAGAAAGGCGCGCAGTTCTGAGACATTTCGGGGCCTGGGTGCCAGGCGAATTGCTTCTGTTTTGGACTCTGTTGGGCGGATTCCATCAGCGGCAATCCTTCTGCCCAAAAATTCAATCTCGGGTGCGAGAAGCAGGCACTTGGATTTCTTGACTCGTAGGCCTTCCTGATCCAACCGCTTTAGTACTTCCTCCAAATTACAGAGATGGGAGTCGGTGTCCCTGCCCGTGATAAGTATGTCGTCTTGAAATACAACCGTCCCCGGGATGGACTTGAGCAGACTCTCCATGTTGCGCTGGAATATGGCAGCTGACGACCTGATGCCGAATGGGCATCGATTGTACATGAAAAGGCCTCGATGTGTGTTGATGGTGGTGAGTAGCTTGGATTCCTCGGTCAATTCTTGCGTCATATACGCAGATGTGAGGTCTGGTTTTGAGAAAAGTTTACCTCCAGCCAATGTGGCAAATAAGTCCTCCGCTCTGGGCAGCGGGTACTGGTCCTGTAGGGCGACTTTGTTTATGGTAGATTTTAGTCCCCACAGATTCGTACGGATCCATCAGGCTTCATGACTGGGACGATGGGACTTGCCCAGTCGCTAAATTCCACAGGTGATACAATGCCTTCCCGCAGAAGCCTGTCTAGTTTGTGTTCAATCTTTTCCCTCATCACATAGGGTACAGCTCTGGCCTTGTGATGGACCGGTCTAGCATCCTGTTGATGTAGATTTTGACTTTGGCCCCTTTGAATGTGCCCACACCTGGCTGAAAGAGATGTTCAAATCGCTTTATAACTGTTGAGCAGGAGGTCCGTTCCTCTAATGACATGGCATGGACATCATCCCATTTCCAGTTTAGTTTTGCCAGCCAGCTTCTCCACAGCAGTGCTGGAGGGTCTCCGGGGACAATCCACAGGGGAAGTCGGTTCACTGTCCCTTTGTGTGTGACAGAGAGCATGGTGCTGCCGAGGACTGGTATGATTTCTTTGGTATAGGTCCTTAGTTTGGTGTCGACCCTTCTGAGTTTTGGTCTGTCTCTTTTATGCGGCCACAGTTGTTCATATTGTTGAGCGCCCATGAGAGATTGACTCGCTCCTGTATCCAGCTCCATGTTGACAGATATCCCGTTGAGTAGGACCCTCATCATTATAGGAGGCGTCCTGTCGTAGGAGCAGCGGCCATTGATCGTGTTGACCCGCTGTACATCGGTGTCCCGGGTACTGTCCCCAGCATTTTCTGGTCTGCTTTCCGACCCATCCGATTCATATACCAGCCGAGCTGCCATTTTTTTGCACATGTGGGCCAAATGCCCTGTATATTCACAATTTCTGCAAACAGCCTGCTGAAATCGACATCCCCTTGACGGGTGCCCACCCCCACACCTCCAGCACAGACCTGTTCCATTATTCAAAGTGTTCGCAAAGAATGAGCTCTGTCTGGCTGATCTCTCTTGAGCTTCTCTCAGTTTGTAGTTGATTGCTCGCATTGTGGGTTGATGAGGTGTGAACGGCCGTTCCTGTGGCCCTTGATGGCTTCTGTTGCCACTGCTTGCTGTCGAGAGCCTGTTCTCCCGGTTTTGTCTGTGTGTGGGGGTAGCAGCTTGTTTAGTGCTGTGAACTTCTTGTTCCGATATTTCGTTAGTTGTCGTACCTGCATTGTAAATCAACCTCGTTTCTTCTTCCCCTACCAAGAATGTCTATGCAACCAGTGCTGCTGCCTCTAAGGTCAGGTTCTTGGTCTCTATGAGCTTTCGGAATATGCCTGCGTGGCCTATTCCTTCAATGAAAAAGTCTCTCAGCATTTCTCTCCTCAGTTCATCGGAGAACTCACATAAACTAGCCAACCTCCGAAGTTTCGCCACGAAGTCGGGTATGCTCTGGCCCACACAGCGTCTGTAGTTGTAGAACCTGTGTCTGGCCATGTGTAGGCTGCTCGCTGGCTTCAGGTGGTCTCTTACCAGTGTGCTCAATTCTTCAATCGACTTGCTTGCTGGTTTCTTGGGTGCCAACAGATCCTTCATTAAAGCGGATGTTTTCGAGCCACAGCTGGTCAAGAGATGGGCTCTTCTCTTGTCTGCCTTATCGTCGCCTAACCAGTCTTTGGTTACAAAGCTTTGCTGGAGCCTTTCGATAAAGTCCTCTCAATTGTCTCCCGCATTGTACTTTTCATCTGATCCGTTGTTCGCCATTCTGTGGATTCTGTAATCCCGTAACTCGTCGCCACTGTAAAGTCCTGTCCCCTCAGTACAGATTCGCACGAGGCATGTAGTGAAGTCAAGGTCACTCTGGACCTGCACCTTTATTTCACAGCTCTGGAATGCTGCACTTGCCTGAGACCTGTCCTTATATACCTGTCTCTTGCAAGTGCACCCCTGGTGGTAAGGTATGCTGGTGGTTACAGGTCATATCTTATTACAGTTATGTATAGCATGTTAGGATACAGTTATATATAATAATGTAAGATACATGACACCGAGAGCATGCAGAAACCAAGCGCGGGTAGCGGAAGGAGCGTGCGGCAAACCAGACTCCCCACCCTCCCTTTCCTCCAACCACTGTCTGTCCCACCTGTGACAGAGACTGTAATTCCCGTATTGGACTCTACAGTCACCTAAGAACTCATTTTTAGAGTGGAAGCAATTCTTCCTTGATTTCGAGGGACTGCCTATGATGATGAAACCCCCCCGAATCCTTCGATTAGATTCCAGCCTGTAACTCACTCCTGAGTACCCGCTACTCTATAAACAAACCATCCCAATCCATGAAACCGACTCCAATCGGTACCTCGCTCCAGGATTTCCAGGTGTTGTGTGTGTATATATATGTGTGTATAAACCGCTCAGATTCCTCGGCCTCCCTCTGAAGTTCCCATTTATTTTTTTTTGCACTTTATCCTTTCATCTTTTGTTACTTCCTGAAATTTGAGATTCAGACGCCCCAAGGCTTGGCATTTGGAAGACGAGGTGTCTCTTGTACGACCTCCGAGCTCACAGAGTGCAGAGCGAGTTTGGCGAGTCGCTCTCTCTCTGGCAGCATCGAGCTAAACAACAGCTCTCAGACCTGACAGCCTTGGTACTCTGCGTGATTGATTAAAAATAGATTCATAATTTCTGAACATATTTATAGATTGAACCACCAATCCCTTCCCCAGTCCTCGCAGCTTTCCGTCGGTGGAATGTTTGTGATTGAAAAATAAAAGTAAACTTTGGTGAATTTTTTAATAAAAGGATTCACCATGGTGATTGCAAATTATGGGATATTTATTGACCGGTTTATTGGTGGTCCCCACTCAGTGGGAACTGGGTTGGACATGGCTGAACGTGGCATTCCACCACTTATATCATGTCAGCCGTAGCTCAATGAGTCAGAAGGTTGTGGGTTTGAGTCCCACTCCAGCGACTTGAGCACAAAAATCCAGGCTGGCACTCCCAGTGTGGTGCTGGGGGAGTGCTACACTGTCGGAGGTGCTGTCTTTCGGATGAGACGTTAAACCGAGGCCCCGTCTGCTCTCTCAGGTGGACGAAAAAGATACCACGGCATTATTTCGAAGAAGAGCAGGGGAGTTATCCTGGCCAATATTTATCCCTCAATCAACGTAACAAAAAAAACAGATTATCTGGTTATTTTCACATTACTGTTTGTGGGAGCTTGCTGTGCACAAATTTACTACTGCATTTCCCACATTACAACAGTGACTACACTCCAAAAGTACTCCATTGGCTGTAAAGCGCGTTGGAACATTGGTGGTCGTGAAAGGCGCTATATAAATGCAAGGCTTGCTTTCCGAGATGTCAGCACTCCTCCAATTCCGGCCTCTTGAGCATCCTTCATTATAATCGCTCAACCATCGGTGGCTGTGCTTTCTGTTGCCTGGGCCCCAAGCTCTGGAACTCCCTCCCTAAATCTCTCCACCTCTCTACCTCTCTTTCCTCCTTTAAGACGCTCCTTAAAACCTACCTCTTCGACCAAGCTTTTGGTCGCCTGATATCTCTTTATCTGGCTCGGTGTCAAACGTGTTTGATTACACTCCTGTGAAGCACCATGGGACAATTTCCTACGTTAAATGCGTTGTATAAATCCAAGTTCTTGTTCTTATTGTCCCGCT
The DNA here is from genome assembly GCF_044704955.1 of Pristiophorus japonicus. NCBI lineage: Eukaryota > Metazoa > Chordata > Chondrichthyes > Pristiophoridae > Pristiophorus > Pristiophorus japonicus. The sequence continues at coordinate 6,847,465 of NC_091994.1, forward strand.
CCTGCTCCCAGCATTCCCATTTTCTGCAGGATCACCATCAGGGCTGCCCAGGTGTGTGCCTGTTTCAGGCAAGAGTCTACTTTCCAGATGCAAACTGGGGTCCTATGCAGTTGCAGGATTGTGCGCTCTCGAGGCACCAGCAAAGAAAGACTTGCATTTCTATAGCACCTTACCCAACCTCAGGACATCCCAAAACCATTTACAGCCAATGAAGCCCTTTTTCAAAGTGTAGTTACTGTTGTAATGTGGGAAAATCAGCAGCCAATTTGGGCACAGCAAACTCCCACAAACAGCAATGTGATAAAGACCAGATAACGTGTTTTAGTGATGTTGATAGAGGGATAAATATTGGCCCCAGGACACTGGGGATAACTCCCCTGCTCTTCTTCGAAATAGTGCCATGGGATCTTTTACGCCCACCTGAGAGGGCAGACGGGGACCTCGGTTTAATGTCTCATTCGAAAGACGGCACCTCCGACAGTGCGGCACTCCCTCAGCACTGGGCTGGATTTTTGTGCTCAAGTCTCTGAGGCGGGACTTGAACCCAGAAACGGTCTGACTCAGAGGTGAGAGAGTGCTACCCACGGAGCCACAGCCGACAATTAGAACGAGTCCCACAGGTCAACTATCCTCTCTGTCAAGGAGTACCGCCGAACATCTAACCTCACCCAATCCTTGCGGAGCTTCTTCATGTGACCCCCACCTTTATCAAATTGAAACGGTTGATCAATAGGAACACAACCTAGCCCTTCAACCACTTGAGTCCTTCCCGTGCCAGTCTGGTTCGGTTACTTACACTGGGACAGACTAACTTTATATATCAAACAAAAAATAATTCTGAGTGGGGAGTTTGTGCTGAACTTTTTTAATTTTTGCAAATTATTTTGTGATTTTTTTTTTGGGTGTGATTGTAACTGGCAGAGGGTTTAGCTGCAGGCAGAGTTGGCTGAGCCAAGCATCAGTGTTAGAGAGAAAAAAAAAATAGCTCCACGAACAGCATTGAGGAAAGGTGCCAATGCCCCATGATGAAAATGAAAGAAGGCGTTCGATGAGAGAGCTTGCCAAAAAGCCGCCACTGCCTCATTAGATGCAGCACTGACACAGCTTCCTGGCCTTTGCATTGTTCAGGAACCTTGCCTTTCCTTGCTCTGAGCCTCTCGACATCAAGGAGCTTCGGGCGACGGGCAAAACACAAAGCCGAGGCCACGGGTTCTTAATCATAGAATCTTAGAAATGTACGGCGCGCAAGGAGGCCATTTCGGCCTATCGTGTCTGCGCCGGCCGACCAAGAGCTATCCAGCCTAATCCTACTTTCCAGCTCTAGGTCCGTAGCCCTGTAGGTTACGACACTTCAGGTGCACATCCAAGTACTTTTCAAATGCGATGAGGGTTTCTGCCTCTACCACCCTTTCAGGCAGTAAGTTCCAGACCCCCACCACCCTCTGGGTGAAAAAGTTCTCCTCAAATCCCCTCTAAACCTTCTACCAATTACATTACATCTATGCCCCTTGGTTATTGACCCCTCTGCTAAGGGAACTAGGTTCGTTCTATCCACTCTATCTTGGCCCCTCATAATTTTATACACCTCAATAAGGACTCCCCTCAGCCTCCTCTGTTCCAAAGAAAACAAGCCCAGCCTATCCAATCTTTCCTCATAGCTAACATTCTCCAGTCCTGGCAACAACCTCGTAAATCTCCTCTGTACCCTCTCCAGTGCGATCACATCTTTCCTGTAATTTGGTGACCAGAACTGCACGCAGTACTCTAGCTGTGGCCTAACCAGTGTTTTATACAGTTCAGGGATAACCTCCCTGCTCTTATCATCTTCGCCTCAATCTAGGAGGTTGGAGGTCAAGCCATATAATTTAAGGACTGCTATAAGCAGTAAAGGAGAACCCGATGTCCTTTAATTAAACGTGTTTCGGCTTTAGATTTTTTTTGTTTTGTTTTGTTCCCACAATGGAAGAAGGATTGAATTGAGAAGACGAGAATCCAATTTGTGATCAATTCGCTCCTGCAAAGCGACTTGGGACGTTAAAGGTGCTATAAAAATGCATGTTTTTGGTGTTGCTGTTGTGCCATTTTGTTTCTCTAATCATCTCCCTCTTCAGCGACAGACAGTAGGAGGCCATTTTGCCCCTCGAGCCTGTACACCATTCAGTTAGATAATTGCCGAACTCTACTTCCTTCCATTTACCTGCCTCTGTTCCATCTCCCTCGATACCTTTACCCAACAAAATTCTATATCTCAGTCTTGAAAGCTGCAATATAGCGCCACCAAATGGACTACTGCTCCGCCCGGTGGACTACTGTGGTAATGCAACTGCTGATGTATAATAATAAAAGGGGCATGTGACCAGATCACCTGACAAGTTTTTCAGTAGAGCCATCTTGTAGTCTGTGTGTTTATGATGTTGTAAAGAAGATATCACATTGGCGACTATGATGGGATAACCACTCTTACGCCCCACATGATACAATCTTTATCCGCTGATAATTCATTCCTACGAATGAAGTATGGATGAATATCTTCCTGTGATACCTACTTTGGCCAGCCATTTGCGATGTAATCATACACTTTTGACATAACTGGGTCACGCTTGGTTATCAATCTCTTTGGCTGTGACTGGCAGTTCATCAATGTATGAAAAATAGGCCACTTCTTCCCTATCGGGTGTAACTTGTGATGGGGATGGCAACCTGGACATAGCATCAGCATTACTGTGATCAGCTAATCATCTGTACTCAATGTCATACGCATATGCTGACAAAATCAAAGCCCATCTCTGCATTCGGGCTGCAGCTAAGGTTGGAACTGGGGACTTTGGATGGAGGATTGCTGTCAGGGGCTTATGGTCCATAACGATGGTAAACTTATGACCAGAGAAGTATTTGTGGAACTTCTTGACCTGAAAAATCAACGCCAAAGCTTCTCTTTCGATGTGAGCATAATTACGCTCACTGGTACTGAGAGCACATGAAGCAAAAGCAATTGACCTCTCCGAAACAAGTCCAAAAGGTAGTCAGAAGTCAAGTCTGAGTCCGAGTCAGGTAGACAAACAGTCTGAAGTTGTAGAGAGTTCAGATGTAGATCAAGGCTTGCCCTTGGAGAAAAATTCTCCTCAGGCTCAGCCTAGAATGAGTCTAAGTTCGACACACAGTTTGGGAAGTTCTGTTCAAGAGCAAAGGTATCCTCTTCAAATCAGAAAACAAGCGGTTAAGTTTGATTTGTAAATATGGCAAAATAAGTCCATATCTTTTGTTGTGTATAACCATGAAAGTTGTGTATAATGATTATTTTGTTATGATTACTTCTTCATTAAGGAGGGAGAAGTGTAATATAGCTTCACCTAGTGCACTACTGTGGTAATACAACTGCTGATGTCAAATAATAAAAGGGTCATGTGACCAGATCACCTGACAAGTTTCTCGGTAGAACCATCCTGTAGTCTGCGTATTTATGATGTCGTAAAGAAGATATCACAAACGCTCCAATTGACCCCCAGCATTCGCAACCTTTTTTGGGGGGGGGGTTGTGGAAGAGTTCCAGATTTCTACTGCCCATCGTGTGAGAAGGGCTTCATGATTTCGCTCCTGAATGGCCTGGGTCTAATTTGAAGATTCTGTCCCCTCATTCTAGATTCTCTCTATCCTCTGCTTCATCGTTTGGAACACCTCAATTAGATCACCCTTCAACCGTCTAAACTCAATGGATTACAAGCCAACTATTTGCAACCTGAACTTTCCTTACAGGGAGGATCGGGACCACTTGTCAACATCACACAGTTTCATGACAGCATGACATAAACATAGAAACATAGAAACATAGAAACATAGAAAATAGGTGCAGGAGTCGGCCAGTCGGCCCTTCTAGCCTGCACCGCCATTCAATGAGTTCATGGCTGATCATGCAACTTCAGTACCCCATTCCTGCTTTCTCGCTATACCCCTTGATCCCCCTAGTAGTAAGGACTTCATCTAACTCCTTTTCGAATATATTTAGTGAATTGGCCTCAACAACTTTCTGTGGTAGAGAATTCCACAGGTTCACCACTCTCTGGGTGAAGAAATTCCTCCTCATCTCGGTCCTAAATGGCTTCCCCCTTATCCTTAGGCTGTGTCCCCTGGTTCTGGACTTCCCCAACATTGGGAACATTCTTCCTGCATCTAACCTGTCTAACCCCATCAGAATTTTAAACGTTTCTATGAGGTCCCCTCTCATTCTTCTGAATTCCAGTGAATACAAGCCCAGTTGATCCAGTCTTTCTTGATAGGTCAGTCCCGCCATCCCGGGAATCAGTCTGGTGAACCTTCGCTGCACTCCCTCAATAGCAAGAATGTCCTTCCTCAGGTTAGGAGACCAAAACTGTACACAATACTCCAGGTGTGGCCTCACCACGGCCCTGTACAACTGTAGTAACACCTCCTGCCCCTGTACTCAAATCCCCTCGCTATGAAGGCCAACATGCCATTTGCTTTCTTAACCGCCTGCTGTACCTGCATGCCAACCTTCAATGACTGATGTACCATGACACCCAGGTCTCGCTGCACCTCCCCTTTTCCTAATCTGTCACCATTCAGATAATAGTCTGTCTCTCTGTTTTTACCACCAAAGTGGATAACCTCACATTTATCCACATTATACTTCATCTGCCATGCATTTGCCCACTCACCTAACCTATCCAAGTCGCTCTGCAGCCTCATAGCATCCTCCTCGCAGCTCACACTGACACCCAACTTAGTGTCATCCGCAAATTTGGAGATACTACATTTAATCCCCTCGTCTAAATCATTAATGTACAGTGTAAACAGCTGGGGCCCCAGCACAGAACCTTGCGGTACCCCACTAGTCACTGCCTGCCATTTTGAAAAGTCCCCATTTACTCCTACTCTTTGCTTCCTGTCTGACAACCAGTTCTCAATCCATGTCAGCACACTACCCCCAATCCCATGTGCTTTAACTTTGCACATTAATCTCTTCTGTGGGACCTTGTCGAAAGCCTTCTGAAAGTCCAAATATACCACATCAACTGGTTCTCCCTTGTCCACTCTACTGGAAACATCCTCAAAAAATTCCAGAAGATTTGTCAAGCGTGATTTCCCTTTCACAAATCCATGCTGACTTGGACCTATCATATTACCTCTTTCCAAATGCACTGCTATGACATCCTTAATAATTGATTCCATCATTTTACACACTACCGATGTCAGGCTGACCGGTCTATAATTCCCTGTTTTCTCTCTCCCTCCTTTTTTAAAAAGTGGGGTTACATTGGCTACCCTCCACTCCATAGGAACTGATCCAGAGTCAATGGAATGTTGGAAAATGACTGTCAATGCATCCACTATTTCCAAGGCCACCTCCTTAAGTACTCTGGGATGCAGTCCATCAGGCCCTGGGGATTTATCGGCCTTCAATCCCATCAATTTCCCCAACACAATTTCCCGACTAATAAGGATTTCCCTCAGTTCCTCCTCCTCACTAGACCCTCCGAACCCTTTTATATCCGGAAGGTTGTTTGTGTCCTCCTCAGTGAATACCGAACCAAAGTACTTGTTCAATTGGTCCGCCATTTCTTTGTTCCCCGTTATGACTTCCCCTGATTCTGACTGCAGGGGACCTACGTTTGTCTTTACTAACCTTTTTCTCTTTACATATCTATAGAAACTTTTGCAATCCTTCTTAATGTTCCCTGCAAGCTTCTTCTCGTACTCCATCTTCCCTGCCCTAATCAAACCCTTTGTCCTCCTCTGCTGAGTTCTAAATTTCTCCCAGTCCCCGGGTTCGCTGCTATTTCTGGCCAATTTGTATGCCACTTCCTTGGCTTTAATGCTATCCCTGATTTCGCTTGATAGCCATGGTTGAGCCACCTTCCCTTTTTTATTTTTATGCCAGACAGGAATGTACAATTGTTGTAATCATCCATGCGGTCTCTAAATGTCTGCCATTGCCCATCCACAGTCAACCCCTTCAGTATCATTCGCCAATCTATCCTAGCCAATTCACTCCTCATACCTTCAAAGTTACCCTTCTTTAAGTTCTGGACCATGGTCTCTGAATTAACTGTTTCATTCTCCATCCTAATGCAAAATTCCACCATATTATGGTCACTCTTCCCCAAGGGGCCTCGCACAAGGAGATTGCTAATTAATCCTCTCTCATTACACAACACCAAGTCTAAGATGGCCTCCCCCCCAGTTGGTTCCTCGACATATTGGTCTAGAAAACCATCCCTTATGCACTCCAGGAAATCCTCCTCCACCGTATTGCTTCCAGTTTGGTTAACCCAATCTATGTGCATATTAAAGTCACCCATTATAACTGCTGCACCTTTATTGCACGCACCCCTAATTTCATGTTTGATGCCCTCCCCAACATCACTACTACTGTTTGGAGGTCTGTACACAACTCCCACTAACGTTTTTTGCCCTTTGGTATTCTGCAGCTCTACCCATATAGATTCCACATCATCCAAGCTAATGTTCTTCCGAACTATTGCCTTAATTTGCTCCTTAACCAGCAATGCTACCCCATCTCCTTTTCCTTTTATTCTATCTTTCCTGAATGTTGAATACCCCTGGATGTTGAGTTCCCAGCCCTGATCATCCTGGAGCCACCTCTCCGTAATCCCAATCACATCATATTTGTTAACATCTATTTGCACAGTTAATTCATCCACCTTATTGCGGATACTCCTTGCATTAAGACACAAAGCCTTCAGGCTTGTTTTTTTAACACCCTTTGTCCTTTTAGAATTTTGCTGTACAGTGGCCCTTTTTGTTCTTTGCCTTGGGTTTCTCTGCCCTCCACTTTTCCTCATCTCCTTTCTGTCTTTTGCTTTTGCCTCCTTTTTGTTTCCCTCTGTCTCCCTGCATTGGTTCCCATCCCCCTGCCATATTAGTTTAAATCCTCCCCAACAGCACTAGCAAACACTCCCCCTAGGACATTGGTTCCGGTCCTGCCCAGGTGCAGACCGTCTGGTTTGTACTGGTCCCACCTCCCCCAGAACCGGTTCCAATGCCCCAGGAATTTGAATCCCTCCCTGCTGCACCACTGCTCAAGCCACGTATTCATCTGTGCTATCCTGCGATTCCTACTCTGACTATCACGTGGCACTGGTAGCAATCCCGAGATTACTACTTTTGAGGTCCTACTTTTTAATTTAGCTCCTAGCTCCTTAAATTCGTTTCGTAGGACCTCATCCCTTTTTTTACCTATGTCGTTGGTACCAATGTGCACCACGACAACTGGCTGTTCTCCCTCCCTTTTTAGAATGTCCTGCACCCACTCCGAGACATCCTTGACCCTTGCACCAGGGAGGCAACATACCATCCTGGAGTCTCGGTTGCGGCCGCAGAAACTCCTATCAATTCCCCTCACCATTGAATCCCCAATCACTATTACTCTCCCACTCTTTTTCCTGCCCTCCTGTGCAGCAGAGCCAGCCATGGTGCCATGAACTTGGCTGCTGCTGCCCTCCCCTGATGAGTCATCCCTCTCAACAGTACCCAAAGCAGTGTATCTGTTTTGCAGGGGGATGACCACATGGGACTCCTGCACTACCTTCCTTGCACTGCTCTTCCTGTTGGTCTTCCATTCCCTATCTGGCTGTGGACCCTTTCCCTGCGGTACGACCAACTCGCTACACGTGCTACTCACGTCATTCTCAGCATCGTACACCTGGAGTACTGTGTGCAGTTTTGGTTTCCATATTTACGAAAGGATATACTTGCTTTGGAGGCAGTTCAGAGAAGGTTCACTCGGTTGATCCCGGGGATGAGGGGGTTGACTTATGAGGAAAGGTTGAGTAGGTCGGGCCTCTACTCATTGGAATTCAGAAGAATGAGAGGTGATCTTATCGAGACGTATTAAGATTATGAGGGTGCTTGACAAGGTGGCTGCAGAGAGGATGTTTCCACTGAATGGGGGAGACTCGAACTAGAGGGCATGATCTTAGAATAAGGGGCCGCCCATTTAAAACTGAGATGAGGAGAAATTTCTTCTCTCAGAAGGTTGTGGATCTGTGGAATTCGCTGCCTCAGAGAGCTGTGGAAGCTGGGACATTGAATAAATTTAAGACAGAAATAGACGGTTTCTTAATCGATAAGGGGATAAGTGTTATGGGGAGCGGGCAGGGAAGTGGAGCTGAATCCACGATCAGATCAGCCATGATCTTATTAAATGGTGGAGCAGGTTCAAGGGGCCGTATGGCCTACTCCTGTTCCTATTTCTTATGTTCTTATGTTTTTATGTAAGTGGCTCAACCATCATCATCATCATAGGCAGTCCCTCGTATTGAGGATGACTTGCTTCCACATCGAAAAGGGATGAGCTCACAGGTGTTTCAGTGAAGGACCTAATATTCCAGATCCCGAACTACATCCTGAAGGGTGGAAGATGTCTGTGCGTGGATTTTTTTAACGTGTGGTGGCCGTTGCACACCAGCCACCACACAGGCTTGACAGAGCGAGGTCTTGATCCAGCGACAAGGGTTACCCAAGACGACTGGAGACCAGCTCTGCTGCACGGACCTAGTGCGCGCACATATCGCAGTGTGGGCTGGGCCCGTGCTGCCCCTGGGCCCTCGGCTCTGCTGGGCCCCAAACTCTCGCCTCTCCTGGGCCCCGGTCACATCCCTCTACAATCTCTCGCCGCTCCTGCTGTACACTCATCGACCTGAATCTTGGTGATGCCCAATCCAGTCACCCTCTTCACAGCCATCGCTCTCCTGCTCCAGCACGTGCTACTCCTTAGAGTGGTATGGGCCAGGCTGCCATGAGGCTCATTCCGCTTCCCGGCCTGCTCCGATAGTGCTCGCAGGCCGGGAGGGCGCTCAACCACTGGCCCCGTGGTAACAATGGAGTTTCAATGCCCCTGGGTTATGGAGGGGGAAATCAGCCAGGATTCCTGAGTTCAGGGTTCCCTCTCCATAGTCAAATATCCTACCAACACTCGCCGTCTCAACTATCCTAACTCGCACCAAGTCCCGCTCACCCATCACCCCCAGTGCTAGCTGGCCTACGTTGGCTCCCGGTCCGACAATGACGCAATCTTAAAATCCTCATCTTTGTTTTCAGATCCCTCCATGGCCTCGCCCACTCCCTATCTCTGTAACCTCCTCCAGCCCTACAAACCTCCGAGATCTCTGCGCTCCTCCAATTCTGGCCTCTTGCATATCCTCGATTTCCAGTACCCCACCATTAGCTGCCGTGCCTTCAGCTACAGAGGATAGAGACGTTGAACAAATATTTTGTATCGGTCTTCACGGTAGAAGACACTAAAAACATCCCAATAGTAGATAATCAAGGGGCTATAGGGAGGGAGGAACTCAAAACAATCACTGTCACTAAAAAATAAGTACTCGGTTAAATTAAGGGACTAAAGATGGACAAGTCTCCTGGACCTGATGGCTTGCATCCTCGGGTCATAGAAACATAGAAAGATAGAAAATAGATGCAGGAGTGGGCCATTCAGCCCTTTGAGCCTGCACCACCATTCAATATGATCATGGCTGATCATGCAACTTCAGTACCCCATTCCTGCTTTCTCTCCTGACTGCAGACATAGTGGATGCATTGGTTGTAATCTACCAAAATTCCCTGGATTCTGGGGTGGTCCCAGCGGATTGGAAAACAGCAAATATAACGCCCCTATTTTAAAAAGAGGCAGACAGAAAGCAGGAAACTATAGACCAGTTAGCCTAACATCTGTCGTTGGGAAAATGCTGGAGTCCATTATTAAGGAAGCAGTAGCAGGACATTTGGAAAAGCAGAATTCAATCAAGCAGAGTCAGCATGGTTTTATGAAAGGGAAATCATGTTTGACAAATTTGCTGGAGTTCTTTGAGGATGTAACGAGCAGAGTGGTTAAGGGGGAACCAGTGGATGTGGTGTATTTGGATTTCCAGAAGACATTCGATAAGGTGCCACATAAAAGGTTACTGCACAAGATAAAAGTTCATAGGGTTGGGGGTAATATATTAGCATGGATAGAGGATTGGCTAACTAACAGAAAACAGAGAGTCGCGATAAATGGGTAATTTTCAGGTTGGCAAACAGTGACTAGTGGGGTGCCGCAGGGATCGATGCTGGGGCCTCAACTATTTACAATCTATATTAATGACTTGGATGAAGGGACCGAGTGTAATGTAGCCAAGTTTGCTGATGATACAAAGATGGGTGGGATAGCACATTGTGAGGAGGACACAAAAAATCTGCAAAGGGTTTTAGACAGGCTCAGTGAGTAGGCAAAAATTTAACAGATGGAGTATAATGTGGGAAAGTGTGAGGTTATCCACTGTGGCAGAAATAATAGAAAAAGCAAATTATTATTAAATGGAGAAAAATTACAAAATGCTGCAGTACAGAAGGATCTGGGGGTCCTTGTGCATGAAACATAAAAAGTTAGCATGCAGGTACAGCAAGTAATCAGGAAGGCAAATGGAATGTTGGCCTTTATTGCAAGGGGGATAGAGTATAAAAGCAGAGAAGTCCTGCTACAACTGTACAGGGCATTGGTGAGGCCAGACCTGGAGTACTGCGTGCAGTTTTGGTCTCCGTATTTAAGGAGGGATATACTTGCATTGAAGGCTGTTCAGAGAAGTTTCACTAGGTTGATTCCGGAGATGAGGGGGTTGACTTATGAAGAAAGGTTGAGCAGGTTGGGTCTATACTCATTAAAGTTCAGAAGAATGAGAGGTGATCTTATTGAGACATATAAGATAATGAGGGGGCTCGACAGGGTAGATGCAGAGAGGATATTTCCACTCATAGGGGAAACTAAAACTAGTGGCATAGCTTCAGAATAAGGGATCGCCCATTTAAAACTGAGGTGAGGAGGAATTTCTTCTCTCAGAGGGTTGTAATTCTGTGGAATTCTCTGCCCCAGAGAGCTGTGGAGGCTGGGTCATTGAATATATTTAAGGCGGAGATAGACAGATTTTCGAGCGATAAGGGTGTCAAGGGTTATGGGGAGCGGGCAGGGAAGTGGAGCTGAGCCCTTGATCAGATCAGCCATGATCTTATTGAATGGTTGGGCAGGCTCAAGGGGCCGAATGGCTTATGTTCTTATGCCTGGGCCCCAAGCTCTGTAATTTCCTCCCTAAACGTCTCCATCTCTTTCCTCCTTTAAGACGCTGCTTAAAACCTACCTCTTTGACAAAGCTTTTGGTCACCTGCCCTAATATCCCTTTATGTGGTTCGGTGTCAAATATTTGTCTGATTTACGCTGCTGTGAAGCGCCTTGGGAGGTGCTGTATAAATGCTGTTGCTGTCTGGTAGCTCCAGTGAGAGAGATGGACCAAATGACTGTGTACTTCTGGGATTTTACCCAAGCAGGGACCAGTGGCTTCAGGAGAATAAGGGAGAAATCTCGGCAAAATCACAATGGTTTGCAGTAAGTTTAAAGCTGCAATTCAATCTCTGGAGCAACGGAAAGGGCCTAGTGCCCTCACTGAACTACTTTGGAGCCTCCCCTTAAATGCATCGATATCATTTGCCTCACCACGGGGAGCGGGCGGGGAAGTGGAGCTGAGTCCATGATCAGATGCTCATTGAATGGCGGAGCAGGTTCGAGGGGCCGAATGGCCGACTCCTGCTCCTATTTCTTCTGTTCTTCTGTTCTTATCACTCTCTGTGGCAGCGAGTTCCACATTCTCACCACTCTCTGGGTAAAGAAGTTTCTCCTGAATTCCCGATTGGATTTATTAGTCACAACTTTATATTGATGGCCCCTAGTTCTGGTCTCTCCCACAAGTGGAAATATCATCTCTAATTCTACCCTATCATAACAGAATCACAGAATCATAGAAACTTACAGCACAGAAGGAGGCCATTCGGCCCGTCGAGCCTGTGCTGGCTCTTTGAAAGAGCTGTGGTGCTCAGTCCCACAGCCACGCTCTTTGCCCGTGACCCTGTAAGTTCCCGATCCTGCAGCACCTGTCCAACTCTCCTCTAACATTATTGATGGAATCAGCTATCACCACCTTTTCAGACTGAGCGTTCCAGATCCCCACAACTCTCTCAGTGTAAACATCTCTCCTCACTCCCCCCCCCCTCTAGATCTTTTGCCAATGATTTTAAATCTGTGACCGCTGGTTATTGATCCACCCACCTCAGGGAACAGTTTTTCTCCATCTACTCTATCAAAACCTTTCATCGTCTTGAAAACCTCTGTCAGGTCACCTCTTAGCCTTCTCTGTTTCAAGGAGAACAGTCCTAACTTTTCCAACCTATCCTCACAGGTCCTTGTAACATCCTGGTAATCCTCCCCTGTACCCTTTCTAAGGCCTTTATCTTAATAAATGTATAATCTTAAAGACCTCTATCAGGTGACCCAGCGACGGTGAAGGAACGGCCGATATATTTCCGAGTCGGGATGGTGTGTGACTGGGAGGGGAACGTGGAGGTGGTGGTGTTCCCATGCGCCTGCTGCCCTTGTCCTTCTAGGCGGTAGAGGTCGTGGGTTTGGGAGGTGCTGTCGGAGAAGCCTTGGCGAGTTGCTGCAGTGCATCTTGTAGATGGTACACACTGCAGCCAGGGGGCGCCGGTGGTGGAGGGAGTGAATGTTTAAAGGGGTGGATGGGGGGCCGATCAAGCAACCTAATAAATAATTTCTGCACCCTCTCCAGTGCCTCAATCTCCTTTTTGCAACAGGGCGACCAGGATTGTGTACAGTTTTTCCAAGTGTGGTCTAACCAAGGCTCTATACAAGTTTAACACAACTTCTCTGCTTTTCAACAAGGGGGGGGGGCATAGATTTAAAGTAATTGGGGGGAGGTTTAGAGGGGATTTGAGGGGAAATTTCTTCACCCAGAGGGTGGTGTGGGGGTCTGGAACTCACTGCCTGAAAGGGTGGTAGAGGCAGAAACACTCACCACATTTAAAAAGTACCTGGATATGCACCTGAAGTGCAGTAACTTACAGGGCTACGGACCGAGAGCGGGAAAGTGGGATTAGGCTGGATAGCCTCTTTGTCGACCGCCGCGGACACGGTGGGCCGAAATGGCCACCTTCCGTGCTGTAAATTTCTATGATTCTGTTTCAATGCTATCCCTCTGGAAATAAATCCCAAATGCTTTTTTTTCTGGCCTTATTAACCTGGGCCGCTGCTTTTAGTGATTGGTGCATCTGTCTGGTTAGAGCTTCCATGCCTGTGTGTGCAGAGATTTCTGTGTGTGTGTGTGTGTGTGTGTGTGTGGATTATAGATATTCGCACACCAGAAATGGAAGATGAGATAGAGTGAAATGACTGTCCTGCTGGGCTGCGATGTGACATAGAGGGCCGATGTGCTGTTTGTCTCATCACGCAGAGAGCACAGACTGATGCTTTCGCATACGGTAATATGCCAATAATATATTACCCGGAAGTATCAGTAACTCACCGGGATATGACTGTGTTGGTGAGAGATCCTATTTGTTGGGGCGATGTTGGGACACGTTCTGTGCGTCTTTAGTTAGAATTTTTCAAAGTGACGATTGGGAGGCCCGTCACAACAAACAATACCAAGTCAACAAAAGGGTACAGCCACCGTTCTTTTAATCATTTATACATCCTTTGGATCACCTCAGCATACGCAGACTCCATCTGCCAAGCCAGACACCCTCCTATCAGCTCAATCTATTAGCTCAAATCCCTGAGAAACATGTCACAAAGGTGAAAAATTGGAAAGGATTAGCACAACATGATTCCCTTATGGATATTATCGGTTCAGTTAGGAATCTTGCTAAAGGTTAACTCTTCCTTGTCACTAACACACAGAGCAACCAGAGTAAATCTCCCCTTGCGTTTACACTGTCACTGACACACACACACACACACACAGCAACAGAGGAAATCTCCCCGTGTTCAATATAGGCAGTCCCTCGAAATCGAGGAAGACTTGCTTCCACTCTAAAAGTGAGTTCTCTGGTAACTGTACAGTCCAATACGGGAATTACAGTCTCTGTCACAGGTGGGACAGACAGTGGTTGAAGGAAGGGGTGGGTGGGGAGTTTGGTTTGCCGCACGCTCCTTCCGCTGCCTGCGCTTGGTTTCTGCATGCTCTCGGCGACGAGACTCGAGGTGCTCAGCGCCCTCACTGATGCTCTTCCTCCACTTTGGGTGGTCTTTGGCCAGGGTCTCCCAGGTGTCGGTGGGGGATGTTGCATTTAATCAGGGAGGCTTTGAGGGTGGCCTTGAAACGTTTCCTCTGCCCACCTGGGGCTCACCTGCCGTGAAGGAGTTCCGAGTAGAGCGCTTGCTTTGGGAGTCTTGTGTCAGGCATGTGAACAATGTGGCCCGCCCAACGGAGTTGGTCGAGTGTGGTCAGTGCTTTGATGCTGGGGATGTTGGCCTGAGCGTTTATGCGTCTGTCCTCCCAGGGGATTTGCAGGATCCTGTGGAGACATCGCTGGTGGTATTTCTCCAGTGATTTGAGGTGCCTGCTGTAAATGGTCCACATCTCTGAGCCATACACAGGGGCGGGTATCATTACAGCCCTGTAGACCATGAGCTTGGTGCCAGATTTGAGGGCCTGATCTTCGAACACTCTTTTCCTCAGGCGGCCGAAGGCTGCACTGGTGCACTGGAGACGGTGTCGGACACACACACAGCAACAGAGGAAAACTCCCTTTGAGTTTACATCGTCACTAACACACCCACAGCGACAGAGGAGCCCCATCCCCAGACCTACAGTCCCGCTAAGCTGCACGGCTGTGCAGATCTCTGGAGGTCCCGTACTGCCCAGGACCGCCTTTTCCAATGGGAGATGTCCAGCCCGTGTGAAATTTTGAATGAATCGTGCAGCCTGTTAAGGGGACCGTGCACCCAAAAAGAAATTAGGGCAAACATTGCCCCAGAGGCTGCTAGTTCTGGTGACACTATCCTTAAATAAGAACATAAGAACATAAGAATTAGGAGCAGGAGTAGGCCACATGGCTCCTTGAGCCTGCTCCGCCATTCAATGAGATCACGGCTGATCTTCGACCTCAACTCCACTTTTCTGCACTGTCCCCATATCCCTTAATTCCCCTAGCGTCCAAAAATCTATCGAGCTCTATGAATATACTCAAAGACTGAGCCTCCACAGCCCTCTGGGGTAGAGAATTTTCTCCTCGTCGCAGTCCTAAATGGCCGACCCCTTATTCAGAGACTGACCCCTGGTTCTAGACTCCCCAGCCAGGGAAACATCCTCCCTGAATCTACCCTGTCAAGCCCTGTAAGAATGTTGTATGTTTCAATGAGATCACCTCTCATTCTTCCAAACGCGAGAGAATATAGGCCTAGACTGCTCAATATCTCCTCATAGGACAATCCCCTCATCCCAGGAATCAGTCTGGTGAACCTTCGTTGCACTCCCTCTATGGCAAGTATATCCTTCCTTAGGTAAGGAGACCAGAATTGAACACAATACTCCAGGTGTGGTCTCACCAGGGCCCTGTATAATTGCAGTAAGACGTCTTTACTCTTGTACTCAAATCCTTTTGTAATAAAGGCCAACATTCCATTTGCTTTCTTAATTGCTTGCTGTACCTGCAGGTTAACTTTCAGTGATTGGTGTACAAGAACACTCTCTACTTTCTGCACAATCTTTGCAAATACTTCTCTGTGGTATTTAAATAAAGCCCAGCAGATTACCAATTAAACTGGTGGGCAGGATGCAATGATTCTGGAATATTCTTAAAGCAATATTACCGATGTACTGGACATTACACTGTAGTACCATTCCCTCACTAAATTCCCGTGTCTGGGACGAGTGATACGTTGGACATTTTGACTCTCTCTCTCTCCTTTGCTCTCTCTTGCTCATTCGACTACAGATCAGATACAGTCACGATGGGCAGAATGGCCGCTGTAATGCATGCACCTGTAAGTATGCTACAGGTTTGGCTGCTCTTGCATGCTCTCCACCTTGCCATCCCCGTCTGCCGCCCGGACACGCCATGGCACACCATTTTGCCGTCCGGAGGAGGCGGGGGTCCCCGATGGAGTGCACTCTACGCGGGAGTCCTCCCACTGTTTATCGGGGACTTGGCCTGGAGGGTGTTGCACGGAGCAGTCCCCTGCAATCGGTTCACGGGCTCCCAGGCCGCCTGTAATTTCTGCGGTCTGGAGGAGTCCGTGTTCCATGTATATAGAAACATAGAAACATAGAAAATAGGTGCAGGAGTGGGCCATTCGGCCCTTCGAGCCTGCAACACCATTCAATGAGTTCATGGCTGAACATGCAACTTCAATACCCCATTCCTGCTTTCTCGCCATACCCCTTGATCCCCCTAGTAGTAAGGACTACATCTAACTCCTTTTTGAATATATTTAGTGAATTGGCCTCAACAACTTTCTGTGGTAGAGAATTCCACAGGTTCACCACTCTCTGGGTGAAAAAGTTTCTCCTCATCTCGGTCCTAAATGGCTTACCCCTTATCCTTAGACTGTGACCCCTGGTTCTGGACTTCCCCAACATTGGGAACATTCTTCCTGCAACTAACCTGTCTAAACCCGTCAGAATTTTAAACGTTTCTATGAGATCTCCTCTCATTCTTCTGAACTCCAGTGAATACAAGCCCAGTTGATCCAGTCTTTCTTGATATGTCAGTCCCACCATCCCGGGAATCAGTCTGGTGAACCTTCGCTGCACTCCCTCAATAGCTTATGTTGAGTGTGTGAAGTTGCAGCCCCTCTTTCAATATTTGAAGGGGCTGCTCCTCAAATTCTGATTTCTCTTCAGTCCCACGCTTCTGATCTTTGGACACCCTGTGCGGAGGGGAGCGGGCAGGTCGGAAGGCCTCCTCGTAGGACTGCCCCTGGGCACGGCCAAGGTGGCCATTAACCGTTCCAGGCAGCGGGCGGTCGAGGGGGTCGTGCAGTCCGACTGCCTGTCTCTCTTCCGCGGTTACATCCGAGCCAGGGTGTCCCTGGAGATGGAGCACACGGTGTCCACTGGTACGCTCGTGGCCTTCCGCAAGAGGTGGGCGCCGGAGGGACTGGAGTGCATCATCACCCCGGCAACCAAATTTTAATTTGATCTGTTTAATGTCTACAGTTTAATTTGTTCATTTGTCGGTTTTGGTGCCCCTTTAATAAGGGGGCATTTGATTTACAGGTGCAACTAAAATAGTTGTAGAGCTGTTGCATTGTGAGTGGCTTAGCCAGTCATAAGAACATAAGAATTAGGAACAGGAGTAGGCCATCTAGCCCCTCGAGCCTGCTCCGCCATTCAAAAAGATCATGGCTGATCTGGCCGTGGACTCAGCTCCACTTACCTGCCCGCTCCCCGTAACCCTTACTTACCTTATTGGTTAAAAATCTATCTATCTGTGACTTGAATACGTTCAATGAGCTAGCCTCAACTGCTTCCTTGGGCAGAGAATTCCACAGATTCACAACCCTCTGGGAGAAGAAATTCCTTCTCAACTCGGTTTTAAATTGGCTCCCCCGTATTTTGGGGCTGTGCCCCCTAGTTCTAGTCTCCCCGACCAGTGGAAACAACCTCTCTGCCTCTATCTTGTCTATCCCTTTCATTATTTTAAATGTTTCTATAAGATCACCCCTCATCCTTCTGAACTCCAACGAGTAAAGACCCAGTCTACTCAATCAATCATCATAAGGTAATCCCCTCATCTCCGGAATCAGCCTAGTGAATCGTCTCAGTACCCCCTCCAAAGCCAGTATATCAGTATATCCTTCCTGAAGTAAGGTGACCAAAACTGCACGCAGTACTCCAGTTGCGGCCTCACCAATACCCTATACAGTTGCAGCAGGACCTCCCTGCTTTTGTACTCCATCCCTCTCGCAATGTTCACAAGACTCAATAAAACCCCAGCCAGTTGGGTTCAGGGGAGTCACGATGGGGCAGGTGGTTGTGAGCCTGGTGGATGAACCGGTAATGTGTAGTGTGATTGTTAATCCTTTGTTAATAAACCAACTAGTTCTTAGTAGTAATGTGTTGCTATGAATTCTTAAGCAAAGAACCCTTGAAGCAAATACATTGCAGTCTTCTTCTGAGTCATATCGTCGTATGATTCCATGATTTCGCCCCTATGGTCAGCCTCCCATCCACCATTGAGCCAGTCGGGTGTTTAACAGATGCAGAACCGTTAAATCACTGGAGAAAGGGCGAAAGCCAGGGTAAAGGCCCAGCGGTTTAGTGACTGGAGACCATACAGTGGGCGGAAAGATTAGGAGAGAACCTGGGAGTAAATGCCAGTGTCGCCAAGCCTTGGGTTTTAAAAGGGAAAAGAACATAAGAGTCAGGAGCAGGAGTAGACCCTACAGCCCCTTGAGCCTGCTCCGCCATCCATGGCTGATCTTTGACCTCAACTCCACTTTATCGCTTGAGCAGTGGTGCAGCAGGGAGGGATTCAAATTCCTGGGGCATTGGAACCGGTTCTGGGGGAGGTGGGACCAGTACAAACCGGACGGTCTGCACCTGGGCAGGACCGGAACCAATGTCCTAGGGGGAGTGTTTGCTAGTGCTGTTGGGGAGGATTTAAACTAATATGGCAGGGGGATGGGAACCAATGCAGGGAGACAGAGGGAAACAAAAAGGAGGCAAAAGCAAAAGACAGAAAGGAGATGAGGAAAAGTGGAGGGCAGAGAAACCCAAGGCAAAGAACAAAAAGGGCCACTGTACAGCAAAATTCTAAAAGGAGAAAGGGTGTTAAAAAAACAAGCCTGAAGGCTTTGTGTCTTAATGCAAGGAGTATCCGCAATAAGGTGGATGAATTAACTGTGCAAATAGATGTTAACAAATATGATGTGATTGGGATTACGGAGACGTGGCTCCAGGATGATCAGGGCTGGGAACTCAACATCCAGGGGTATTCAACATTCAGGAAAGATAGAATAAAAGGAAAAGGAGGTGGGGTAGCATTGCTGGTAAAGGAGCAAATTAAGGCAATAGTTCGGAAGGACATTAGCTTGAATGATGTGGAATCTATATGGGTAGAGCTGCAGAATACCAAAGGGCAAAAAACGTTAGTGGGAGTTGTGTACAGACCTCCAAACAGTAGTAGTGATGTTGGGGAGGGCATCAAACAGGAAATTAGGGGTGCATGCAATAAAGGTGCAGCAGTTATAATGGGTGACTTTAATATGCACATAGATTGGGTTAACCAAACTGGAAGCAATACGGTGGAGGAGGATTTCCTGGCGTGCATAAGGGATGGTTTTTTAGACCAATATGTCGAGGAACCAACTCGGGGGGAGGCCATCTTAGACTGGGTGTTGTGTAATGAGAGAGGATTAATTAGCAATCTCGTTGTGCGAGGCCCCTTGGGGAAGAGTGACCATAATATGGTGGAATTCTGCATTAGGATGGAGAATGAAACAGTTAATTCAGAGACCATGGTCCAGAACTTAAAGAAGGGTAACTTTGAAGGTATGAGGCGTGAATTGGCTAGGATAGATTGGCGAATGATACTGAAGGGGTTGACTGTGGATGGGCAATGGCAGACATTTAGAGACCACATGGATGAACTACAACAATTGTACATTCCTGTCTGGCGTAAAAATAAAAAAGGGAAGGTGGCTCAACCGTGGCTATCAAGGGAAATCAGGGATAGCATTAAAGCCAAGGAAGTGGCCAGAAATAGCAGCGAACCCAGGGACTGGGAGAAATTTAGAACTCAGCAGAGGAGGACAAAGGGTTTGATTAGGGCAGGGAAAATGGAGTACGAGAAGAAGCTTGCAGGGAACATTAAGACGGATTGCAAAAGTTTCTATAGGTATGTAAAGAGAAAAAGGTTAGTAAAGACAAACGTAGGTCCCCTGCAGTCAGAATCAGGGGAAGTCATAACGGGGAACAAAGAAATGGCGGACCAATTGAACAAGTACTTTGGTTCGGTATTCACTGAGGAGGACACAAACAACCTTCCGGATATAAAAGGGTTCGGAGGGTCTAGTGAGGAGGAGGAACTGAGGGAAATCCTTATTAGTCGGGAAATTGTGTTGGGGAAATTTATGGGATTGAAGGCCGATAAATCCCCAGGGCCTGATGGACTGCATCCCAGAGTACTTAAGGGGGTGGCCTTGGAAATAGTGGATGCATTGACAGTCATTTTCCAACATTCCATTGACTCTGGAGCAGTTCCTATGGAGTGGAGGGTAGCCAATGTAACCCCACTTTTTAAAAAAGGAGGGAGAGAGAAAACAGGGAATTATAGACCGGTCAGCCTGACATCGGTAGTGGGTAAAATGATGGAATCAATTATTAAGGATGTCATAGCAGTGCATTTGGAAAGAGGTAATATGATAGGTCCAAGTCAGCATGGATTTGTGAAAGGGAAATCATGCTTGACAAATCTTCTGGAATTTTTTGAGGATGTTTCCAGTAGAGTGGACAAGGGAGAACCAGTTGATGTGGTATATTTGGACTTTCAGAAGGCTTTCGACAAGGTCCCACACAAGAGATTAATGTGCAAAGTTAAAGCACATGGGATTGGGGGTATTGTGCTGACATGGATTGAGAACTGGTTGTCAGACAGGAAGCAAAGAGTAGGAGTAAATGGGGACTTTTCAGAATGGCAGGCAGTGACTAGTGGGGTACCGCAAGGTTCTGTGCTGGGGCCCCAGCTGTTTACACTGTATATTAATGATTTAGACGAGGGGATTAAATGTAGTATCTCCAAATTTGCGGATGACACTAAGTTGGGTGGCAGTGTGAGCTGCGAGGAGGATGCTATGAGGCTGCAGAGCGACTTGGATAGGTTAGGTGAGTGGGCAAATGCATGGCAGATGAAGTATAATGTGGATAAATGTGAGGTTATCCACTTTGTTGGTAAAAACAGAGAGACAGACTATTATCTGAATGGTGACAGATTAGGAAAAGGGGAGGTGCAAAGAGACCTGGGTGTCATGGTACATCAGTCATTGAAGGTTGGCATGCAGGTACAGCAGGCGGTTAAGAAAGCAAATGGCATGTTGGCCTTCATAGCGAGGGGATTTGAGTACAGGGGCAGGGAGGTGTTGCTACAATTGTACAGGGCCTTGGTGAGGCCACACCTGGAGTATTGTGTACAGTTTTGGTCTCCTAACCTGAGGAAGGACATTCTTGCTATTGAGGGAGTGCAGCGAAGGTTCACCAGACTGATTCCCGGGATGGCGGGACTGACCTATCAAGAAAGACTGGATCAACTGGGCTTGTATTCACTGGAGTTCAGAAGAATGAGAGGGGACCTCATAGAAACGTTTAAAATTCTGATGGGTTTAGACAGGTTAGATGCAGGAAGAATGTTCCCAATGTTGGGGAAGTCCAGAACCAGGGGACACAGTCTAAGGATAAGGGGGAAGCCATTTAGGACCGAGATGAGGAGGAATTTCTTCACCCAGAGAGTGGTGAACTTGTGGAATTCTCTACCACAGAAAGTTGTTGAGGCCAATTCACTAAATATATTCAAAAAGGAGTTAGATGAAGTCCTTACTACTAGGGGAATCAAGGGGTATGGTGAGAAAGCAGGAATGGGGTACTGAAGTTGCATGTTCAGCCATGAACTCATTGAATGGCGTTGCAGGCTAGAAGGGCCGAATGGCCTACTCCTGCACCTATTTTCTATGTTTCTATGTTTCTATCTCCATATCCCTTGTATTCCCCGAGAGTCCAGAAATCTAACAATCTAAGACTTGAATTCAGCCTCCACAGCCCTCTGGGATAAAAAATTCCAAAGATTCACCACCCTCTGAGCGAAGAAGTTTCTCCTCATCTCAGTCCTAAATGTCAGCTGTGGTTCAGTGGGTAGCACACTGGCCTCTGGGTCAGAAGGTTCTGGGTTCAAGTCCCATCCCACGAACTTGAGCACAAGAAAATCTAGACTGACAGTGCAGTGTTGAGGGAGCGCCGCACTGTCGGTGGTGCCGTCTTTTGGATGAGATGCTAAACCGAGGCCCCATCTGCTCTCTCGGGTTGACGTAAAAGATCCCATGGCACTATTTCGAAGAAGAGCAGGGGAGTTATCCCCGACGTCCTGGACAATATTTATCCCTCAATCAACATGACAAAAAAAACCAGATGATCTGGTCATTTTCACGTTGCTGTGTGTGGGAGCTTGCTGTGCCCAAATTGGCTGCCGCATTTCCCACATTACAACAGTGACTACACTCCAAAAGAACTTCATTGGCTGTAAAGCGCTTTGAGACGTCCGGTGGTCGTGAAAGGCGATATATAAATGCAAGTTTTTCTTTCTGATCTTTGACCTCAACTCCACTTTCCCGCCCAGATCTCACTTCCCTTGATTCCCGTAGAGACCAAAAATCTATCGATCTCTGTCTTGAATATACTCAACGATGGAACATCCACAGCCCTTTGGGGTAGAGAATTCCAAAGATTCACCACCCTCTGAGTGAAGAAATTTCTCCACATCTCAGTCCTAAAAAGCCGACCCCTTTGTTATATATGCATACTATAGATATACTCTCTGTGTAGTCACTGTATAGTTGCACAAGATGGAGACTTGTTTACCGGAGGTACTATCAACAAGGTTCACACTGTATACACTGTGCTGGCACCACCAGAGGGCGCAACTGGTTGAGGCCCTGGGGTCACCTGTACACCACAGGTACCCAGGTTTTAAAGGGAGTCCACCATATTGTGTCCTGACTCTGGAGTTATATTAAACGGCCTAAGGTTACTACAGTTCAAGTGCAATACTTTGCCTCGTGAAATCACTATCAGAGCATCTAAAGACGTAACACCCTTATCCTGAGGCAGTGCCCCCTGGTTTTAGCCTCTCAGCAGCTACCTTGTCCAGTCTTCCTTAGAGAGGTAAGGAACTCAGCCTGTTTTGGGATTGTGCGAAAGAAAGAAGTAGAGAGGAGATTTCATCGCAACGAGGGACCAGGGCAGAGGAAGCTTGAGTAGGATGGGGAATTGGCATAAATTACGGAGCAGGCCCGAGGGGCCGTATGGCCTACTCCTGCTCCTATTTCTTATGTTCTTAGCAGGCACCAGAGAGCAAAGTTCAGAGTAACACTGACCATAGAGGGGTCAATAGAATAGAGGGAGACATGAAAGGTTAGGAAGAGAATGTAACATTCAAAGCAAGAATAGGCCATTCAGCCCATAGGTGCCACTCCAACTTGCATTTATATAGCACACTGCTCTGGAGTGTTAATGAGCGATAAGGGGATAAGGGGCTATGGGGAGCGGGCGGGGAAGTGGAGCTGAGTCCATGATCAGATCAGCCATGATCTTATTGAATGGCGGAGCAGGCTCAAGGGGCCGAATGGCCTATTCCTGCTCCTATTTCTTATGTTCTTATGTTATCAAACAAAATTTGACACCGAGCCACATAAGGAGGTATTAGGGCAGGTGACAGATTTTAAGGAGCATCTTGAAGGAGGAGAGAGAGTTAGAGAGGTTCAGGGAGGGAATTCCAGAGCTTGGGGCCCAGGCAGCTGAAGGCACGGCCGCCGAAGGTGGAGCGATTATAATCAGGGATGCTCACGAGGCCAGAATTGGAGGAGCGCAGAGATCTCGGAGGGTTGTGGGGCTGGAGGAGATTGCAGAGATAGGGAGGGGCGAGGGCCATGGAGGGATTTGAAAACAAGGATGAGAATTTTAAAATTGAGGCGTTACCAGACCGGAGCTACTACTTTTCTCCTTCACGATGCTCCTTAAAACCTACCTCTTTGACCAAGCTTTTGGTTGTATGACCGAATGTCTCCTTCTATGACTCGGTGTAAATATTTATCTGATTACGCTCCTGTGAAGCGCCTTGGGGCATTGTAATGCGCTATGTAGATGGATGTTGTCGTTGATCTACTGCAAATCCCCTTTCACCTCCGCCAATGAGACCTTTCGATGTTGTGCACGTGGTTGCCGTTATCTGTCCCTGTGTGCATTTCCCGACATTTATTTACATTAAAATCCATCTCTCATAACTCAGCCCATCTACATCGTCGATCCTTGGGGCTAGACTTTCCCGAGAACCTCTCAACACCCGATTACCCGCCCAGAAAAACCGCGAACATTTTGCAGGTAACGCCGGCAAAAATTTCCGTTAAAAATAATCGCCCGCCGAGAAAATGCATCGTGCACCAGTATTCTCGGCGGTTAAAGGGGAAAACTAAGTGAAACGGGCGGTTCTTAAAGTGTTTTTTAAAAATTTAGTCCAAGGCCGCGGTTGGGCCTAGGGAGGGAAGAAAAGTTTAAAAAAGAAATTTCCACTAAAAAAAAAAGTTAAAAAAACATTCCCAAGGCACTTTTAAAGCTAATCGCCGTTTTATAATTAAAAAGAAAGAAAGAACCTTTAACTTGCCTTTCTTTGCAGAGTACTCCCCTGGCGCCCTTGTTTAAGCAGCTTTCACCGGGCGGTTCCCGCGGCGATCTGGAGCGGCTTCCGTTGAGGGCCAAACTTACGCCCCTGGCGATTTTCTCGGCGGGCGTTCCCGCCGGGTTTGGTCCCGCCGGGCGTTCCGTGATTTGGGCGCTACCATTCAAAAAACTAAGGGGGGGAAACTTTCGCCGGGCGGAACAAGAGCTGTACCGTCGAGAAAATCGCCGAGAACCCGCCGAAAATGAAGGTGAAAGTTCAGCCCCAAAAGTCCGTCCTGGGCTGAACGCGCGCACTGACCCCGGGTGGCTGTTCGTATATAAACCCATCGCCCCCGATCTGGATCGAGCTGTGCAGCAAAGAGGGCGCCTCAAAAGAAATAAACCAGGGACAGGCATAAAATATTATTTTTTAATGCTGTTTAAGGAATGTGTGAAGTAATATTTTTTAAGGTTATTGGCAAAAGAACATGAGGAAAACATTCTTGACGCGGCGAGTTGGTGATCTGGATCGCGATGCCCGAATCATCTTCATCATCATCATCAGTCCCTCGAGATCGAGGAAGACTTGCTTCCACTCTATAAGTGAGTTCTCAGGTGGCTGAACAGTCCAAAACGGGAATTATAGTCTCTGTCACAGGTGGGACAGACAGTGGTTGAGGGAAAGGGTGGGTGGGGAGTCTGGTTTGCCGCACGCTCCTTCCGCTGCCTGCGCTTGGTTTCTGCGTGCTCTCGGCGACGAGACTCGAGGTGCTCAGCGCCCTCCCGGATGCACTTCCTCCACTTAGGGTGGTCTTTGGCCAGGGATTCCCAGGTGTCGGTGGGGATGTTGCACTTTATCAGGGAGGCTTTGAGGGTGGTCCCTGTAACGTTTCCTCTGCCCACCTGGGGCTCGCTTGCCGTGTCAGAGCTCAGAGCAGAGCGCTCAGGCACAAGGCTGGTGGCAGCCGACTCGACGGCAACTTTCCAAGGGCAAATTTTGGAGGGGAAAATTTTGCAGGGCAGTGGGGAAAGAGCGTGGGGGAGTTGGGGCGAATTGGATAGCTCTTTCGGATGAGACGTTAAACCGAGGCCCCGTCTGCCCTCTCAGGTGGACGTAAAAGATCCCACGGCACTATTTCGAAGAAGGGCAGGAGGAGTTATCCCCGGTGTCCTGGGGCCAATATTTATCCCTCAACCAACATCACTAAAACAGATTATCTGGTCATGATCACATCACTGTTTGTGGGAGCTTGCTGTGCGCAAATTGCCGCGTTTCCCACATTACAACAGTGACTACATTCCAAAAGTACTTCATTGGCTGTATAGCACTTTGAGACGTTCGGTGGTCGTGAAAGGCGCTATATAAATGCAAGTCTTCCTTTGTTTCCATGAACCGGCGTAGGTATGATGAGCTGAATGACCAACTTCTGTGCTGCACCCTTCCACGACGTGAGTTTGCTCACAATTAAAGACATCTGGCTATTAATTGAGCCAAGTTTAACTAAAGTAGGCCTCTTCGATTTGATTTAGGCTTTCTGCTGGCAGATCATGTGGGAATTACTTACTTGTTTGTCTGCAAACATTTTAGTAATCACAGTCTAATAACCGCCACGGCAGACACCATTAGGCCCGGCCACCTGAGCTCCATAATTGAGATGTTAAAGGATGACGACCTTGGTCACCTGCTCTTTGACATTTGAGCTCTGACACTTGACCTCTCGGAGCTCAAGAGCAGCCATGTGTTGTGCGCTAAATGAATTAAAGCAGTCTAGCCGTTTAATAGCTTTGGGGATATTTGGGCTTTAATCACCTCAGGCTTCGGCCCTGGTTCACCTTTGACCTCCCGGTCCTGTTGTCTCTTAGATGAAAAATGGAAGCTCCTTTCAGGTCCACAAAGACGCAGATGTCTGCTCGATAGTGTGATCAATCAGGATGAATATTCACCCTGAATAATCATGAGATATTATTTAAGAGTGCAGCATTTGCCGATTCTTTAGTCGATCCATCGCAAGTCGATATTAATTAATTTTTTTTCGTGGCCTTATTTACATCACTTTAAAGCCGCACGATCACTCTCTCCTGGGTTTTTGTTTTAAACTCCTGGTTAAAATTAACTTCGCAGCTCCCTCAGTCAGCATGCACACCACACAGGCCTGGTATGGAAATGAGCCAAGTAGAAAAAAAGGAACGTACATTTATATAGCGCCTTTCACCAACTCAGGACGTCCCAAAGCGCTTTACAGTCAATGAAGTAGCTTTTTGAAATGCTGTAATGTAGGGAAACGCAGAGGCCAATTTGTGCATAGCAAGCTCCCACACACAGCAACATGACGATCTCTGTTAAAATGATGTTGGTTGAGGGATAAATATTGGCATCCGGGAAGGCGCCGTTCACCTCGAGACTCTTCGCCGGGAGCACGCGGAAGCCAAGCGCAAACCGCGGAAGGAGCGCACGGCAACCCAGGCAACCCACCCTCCCGTCCCTCCAACCACCGTCTGCCCCACCTGTGACAGAGACTGTCGGTCCCACATTGGTCTCATCAGTCACCTGAGAACTCACATTTAGTGTGGAAGCAAGTCTTCCTCGACTCCGAGGGACTGCCGAAGAAGAAGATTGGTCAGGACACCGGGGATAACTCGTGGATAGAGAACTGGTTGGCAGACAGGAAGCAAAGTGTAGGAATAAACGGGTCCTTTTCAGAATGGCAGGCAGTGACTAGTGGGGTACCGCAAGGTTCAGTGCTGGTACCCCAGCTATTTACAATATACATTGATGATTTAGACGAAGGAATTGAATGTAATATCTCCAAGTTTGCAGATGACACTAAGCTGGGCGGCAGTGTGAGCTGTGAGGAGGACGCTAAGAGGCTACAGGGTGACTTGGACAGGTTAGGGGAGTGGGCAAATGCATGGCAGATGCAGTATAATGTGGATAAATGTGAGGTTATCCACTTTGGTGGCAAAAACAGGAAGGCAGAATATTATCTGAATGGTGACAGATTAGGAAAAGGGGAGGTGCAACGAGACCTGGGTGTCATGGTACATCAGTCATTGAAAATTGGCATGCAGGTACAGCAGGCGGTGAAGAAGGCAAATGGTATGTTGGCCTTCATAGTGAGAGGATTTGAGTATAGGAGCAGGGAGATGTTACTACAGTTGTACAGGGCCTTGGTGAGGCCTCACCTGGAATATTGTCTTCAGTTTTGGTCTCCTAATCTGAGGAAGGACATTCTTGCTATTGAGGGAGTGCAGTGAAGGTTCACCAGACTGATTCCCGGGATGGCAGGACTGATATATGAAGAAAGACTGGATCGACTAAGCTTATATTCACTGGAATTTAGAAGAATGAGAGGGAACCTTATAGAAACATATAAAATTCTGACAGGATTGGACAGGTTAGATGCAGGAAGAATGTTCCCGATGTTGGGGAAGTCCAGAACCAGGGGTCACAGTCTAAGGATAAGGGGTAGGCCATTTAGGACCGAGATGAGGAGAAACTTCTTCACTCAGAGAGTTGTTAACCTGTGGAATTCCCTACCGCAGAGAGTTGTTGATGCCAGTTCATTGGATATATTCAAAAGGGAGTTAGATGTGGCCCTTACGGCTAAAGGGATCGAGGGGTATGGAGAGAAAGCAGGAATGGGGTACTGAGGTGAATGATCAGCCATGATCTTATTGAATGGCGGTGCAGGCTCGAAGGGCCGAATGGCCTACTCCTGCACCTATTTTCTATGTTTCTATGCTCTTCTTCTTCACGTCCACCTGAGAGAGCAGACCTCGGTTTAACGTCTTGTCCCTCGGCACTCCACTGGGAGTGTCAGCCTGGATTTATACGTATAAGTGGAGTGGGACTTTGAACCCACAATCTTCTGATTTAGAGGCGACTGCGATGCCCACTGAGCCACAGCTGATGGAAATCTCCAGTGCCTCATGCAAGTGATGGGGTAACACACAGTGGGCTGAATGGGTGGCAAATGGGCTAAACGTAGAAAGCAGAGACTGGGGGTTTATTCACATTGGAGGAAGGTAGAAAGTAGTGCTCCACAACGATCCGTGCTGGGACCACTGTTACTCATCATTTACATTGATGATTTGGACTTGGGAACAAGTTACTCAATATCCAAAGCCGCTCAAGTCTCTGGAGTGGAGCTTGAACCCACACCATTCTAACTCCGGGATGAGCATGCTTCCCACCGAGCCAGAGAAGGCAGTAGTGTTGATGTCTGCTCTGCACTGTTAGCTGATCATCATCATCATAGGCAGTCCCTCGGGATCGAGGAAGACTTGCCTCCACTCTTAAAATGAGTCCTTAGGTGGCTGAACAGTCCAATACGAGAGCCACAGTCCCTGTCACAGGTGGGACAGACAGTGGTTGAGGGTAAGGGGAGGGTGGGACTGGTATGCTGCACGCTCCTTTCGCTGCCTGCGCTTGATTTCTGCATGCTCTTGGCGATGAGACTCGAGGTGCTCAGCGTCCTCCCGGATGCACTTCCTCCACTTAGGGTGGTCTTTGGCCAGGGACTCCCAGGTGTCGGTGGGGATGTTGCACTTTATCAGGGAGGCTTTGAGGGTGTCCTTGTTGTGGTGTATGTAGGCACCTTTAGTAATGACTCCACGAGGCAGGGTATGGCACTTAAACTGTGTCGACCTGCAGTCCTTTATTAGCAGCTCCTGAGTGACAACAACAAGCTGTGTGTTCCTTTTTATACCGGGTTACCTGCCGTATGCAGGCAACCCCTGGGTCTCCAGCAACAGCACCCTCTAGTGTACCGGTAAGGTATGTACAGTACAAGGGTACATTCAATGCTGCATGACAGTGTTACAGACATCACACAGCGAACAGGCATGCCTACACAGCACTTGTAACGTTTCCTCTGCCCACCTTTGGCTCGTTTGCCGTGAAGGAGTTCCAAGTAGAGCGCTTGCTTTGGGAGTCTCGTGTCTGGCATGTGAACTATGTGGCCTGCCCAGCGAAGCTGATCAAGTGTGGTCAGTGCTTCGATGTTGGGGATGTTGGCCTGGTTGAGGACATGAACGTTGGTGGGTCTGTCCTCCCAGGGGATTTGCAGGATCTTGCGGAGACATCGTTGGTGGTATTTCTCCAGCAACTCTCAGTGTACAGGTCCGCTGACAGCCTTTCACACTGACTGACGGTGCTGTGGGAGTCTGGTCAGGGCCTGCCGACACAAACCCTTGCTGCCTTAATCCCTGTCCCCTCAACTCCAAGAGTCCTGTCGCCAATGGAAGTGGCTTCGTACTGAAGGCCGGATTCTTGCAAGGACAGGAGGCCCCCTCCTCCAACAGTATAACCAGCAACGTTCACTGCCATTTACAGCAACACTTGTGCAAGCAGTACTGAGGGGAGAGGGGAGGGGAATGGATACCACTGAGGGGGAGAGGAAATGGGTGGAACTGAATTGGAGGGTGTAATGTATTTGCTTTGTGGGTTCTTTGCTTAAGAATTCATAGCAACACATCGCTATTAAGAACTAGTTGGTTTATTAACAAAGGTTTAACAATCACATTACACATTACCAGTTCATCCACTAGGCTCACAACTGCATACCTCATCGTGAATTCCCTAAACCCAACTGACGGAGGTTTTATTGAGTCTTGTGAACATCATGTGACTGGCTAAGGCACTCACAATGCAACAGCGCTACAACTATTTTAATTAACAGATACAGCCGAGTGCTGCCTATTAAAGGGACACTAGAACCCACAAATTAACCAATAAAACTTTAAAGGAATCTTAACTGCGACAGCTCGACAAACCTGTGAGCATACTCACTGGTGCGTAGGTTACAGAGGGGGACAGGTGGAACTGAATGGGAGAGGGAATGAAGGAGAGAGTAACGGACCGCTCTTTTGCAATACTGGAGGTGAAATACTGGCCAAAACTGTCTCCACCATTCGTTCATTTCGCATCTTCGTTCCTCAGTGGCCCCGCTCTTCTTTGAGCATCTTCGAGAGGTTGGAACTGGCGAAGAACACTGGTCTTCTCAAAGTGGCGTATTCCTCCTGACTCTCAGCGAAGCCATTAGCGCAGGATTAAGATTTCTGAATTGTCCCAATAAATATCAGCCCTTAAGTCTTAAAACTGAAATTGTCCCCATGGACTGTGACATTCAACACCGCTAAATCCCCTTTTTATTTGTCAGTGAGTGAGTTATGGAGGGCAGTGTCCCTTTAAGAGGCTTCCACTGTACTTCCTTTGCTCCCCACTTGGTGTCAGTATTGCGACCAGGATGACTGGATCGCTCGAGGAGACTGGGCTAGAAATTAGGCAGCAATCCAAATTAAAAGTTGGGATAAGTCGCGGCAAACGCTAACGAGTCTCTCCGCCAGCGATATTCGGCTTTAGCGCTCCAAGAGGGAAGCGGAGCGCTAAATCAAGCGCTAACCACTTCTCCGAGGGCGCTAAAGTCCGAGAGCGGGGCGTTAGCGGCAGAGCGCTGAACAATGAGGAGGTATTGCTACTGGCATCAGAGGCAGCTCCCTTGCTTAAAGGGACAGGCCAATGATGCTGCATCATCATCACAGGCGGTCCCTCGTATCGAGGATGACTTGCTTCCACGCCAAAAAAGGACGAGTTCACAGGTGTTTCAATGAAGGACCCGAGCTGCATTCTGAAGGGTGGAAGATGCCTGTGCGTGGATTGTTTTAACGTGGGGTGGCCGTTGCACACCAGCCACCACCCGGGCTTGACAGAGCCAGGTCTTGGTCCAGTGGCAAGGGTTAACCAGGACGACTGGAGACCTGCTCTGCTGCACGGGCCTAGTGCGCGCACATATCGCAGTGTGGGCTGGGCCCGTGCTGCCCCTGGGCCCCTGGG
Organism: Pristiophorus japonicus; assembly: GCF_044704955.1. Lineage (NCBI taxonomy): Eukaryota > Metazoa > Chordata > Chondrichthyes > Pristiophoridae > Pristiophorus > Pristiophorus japonicus. The sequence goes on from NC_091994.1 coordinate 6,878,527, forward strand.
CCCCGATCACGTCCCTCCACATTCTCTCGCCGCCCCTTCGCCCCCGATCTCGCCGCTCCTGCTGTACCTGCCCACGCTCCAATCAGCGACCTGGACCTTGATGACGTCACTCTTCGCTGCCGTCGCCCTCCTGCACCGGCTCGCGCTGCTCCCTGGAGCGGCCTGCCTCCACGCTGTTCCCCGAAGCCGCCACACCTCCGCTCCTTTTATGGCCCCGACCTGCCGCCGGTGTTCTCACGCAGGTCGGGGCCTGCACGCTGCTCTGGGGCCGCTCCGATGATACTGCAGAAGCCGGTTGTCGTCGGTTCTGTGCTGCCAGGCGACCTGCGCGACTGCCATTACAGCCCCCAACACTCCCACACAGGGGAGGGCTGGGGCATCGCGCAGCAGTGAAACATCGAAAACTTTCAGCAGGCCCCAGACTGGTGCCGATAATAAAAGTTGGCCTACCTGAAAACCATTCCCTTTAATTAGTGCTCCCCCAGTGGCCAGCCGAGGCGACGACGCCTCCTCTTCCCGCCGTTGTTGACGCCTGGCGGTACAGCAGGGGGCGGGGGGCAATTTCACATCCGGGGCAGTAACGGGAGGTCGCGCACTTTATGACATCACGATCTGAGAGGCGCTGGAGGCCCAGGCGGTAAAGAGTTAACGCCGGCGGTAAACCGGTGCCGAAGATCGCGGGCATCGCTGCATTCACCGCGCCCGGTCACTAACCCCTTAGTGCCCCGTTAGTGCTCCGCCTTCCCATTGCGCCCCCCCCCCCTCGCACCCCACTCGCGTCCCCCCATCCCCCCTCGCCCTCCCTCGCGCCCCCCTCGCATACCCCTCGCCCCCCCCCACACCTCTCATTTCCCCCTCACCTCCGCCCCCCCCTCGCCCCCCATTCCCCCCTCGCCCCCTTACACCCCTCGCCCCCTTTACCCCCCTCGCCTCCCGCTCGCCCCCTTTACCCCCCTCACCTCCCCCTCGCCCCCTTACACCCCTCGTCCCCCCTCGCCTCCCCCCTCCCCCCGGCACTAATGGGAGGCGCTAACCTACTAAATTTTCAGTCTTTTGTTCCATAAACAAATGATCATGTGACGCCCATTAAACTTGAAGCCGCATAAATTATATTCTAACATCTCTCGTCAATGTTGCAAAAATTTGTTAGGCACAAAGGTTACACTGAAGTATCGTCAACAATGGCAAAATCACAACAACTTGTATTTATATAGCGCCTTTAATGTAGTTAAACGTCCCAAGGCGCTTCACAGGGGCATTATTGGACACTGAGACACATAAAAAGATATTAGGGCAGGTGACCAAAATCTCGGTCAAAGAGGGAGGTTTTAAGGAGCGTTTTGAAGACGGAAAGAGAGACGGAGAGGTTGAGGCAGGGAGTTCCAGGGCTTGGGGCCCAGGCAACAGAAGGCACTGGCCACCAATGGTTGAGCGATTATAATCAGGGATGCTCAGGAGGGCAGGGTTAGAGGAGCGCAGACATCTCGGATGGTTGTGGGGCTGGAGCAGGTTACAGAGATAGGGAGGGGGCGAGGGCCATGGAGGGATTTGAGAACAAGGATGAGAATTTTAAAATCGAGGTGTTGCTTAACCGGGAGCCAATGTAGGTCAACGAGCAAAGGGTTACCAGGGGCCAGGGGTCGGATTACCAGGGGTCAAGGTTCGGATTACCAGGGGTCGGATTACCAGGGATTGGGGGTCGGATTACCAGAGGTCAGGGGTCAGATTACCAGGGTCAGGGGTCAGATTACCAGGGTCAGGGGTCAGATTACCAGGGGTCGGGAGCTGCATCTCAGCTGCTAATTCAAACCTCCATTGCACCAATGTCACGTATTTTCAAAACCAAAGCCTAGAAATCGGCTTCTTTAGTGCCTCCGATTATCGTCTCCAAGGAGCGCAAACGGAGGCGAAGCACTTACCGACCGTGAGATGATCGACTCCCGCCATATTCGCCGGTAGGTTTGCGGCGACAGAACGGCGTTGCACCCCGATCTCCTTTGCCCAGAGATCGTGACGTCATCGCCGCGCACATCGCCCCGGACCCAAACTTGCGTTCCGCCCCTCCCCCCCACCCGTGCAGTATCGCCGGGCGAAACCACCAGCAGCTGCGAGAGGCGTTGTTTGGGGAAGGCCGGGCGCTTCGGGGGCCGATGCTTAAAGGGGATGCTGCCGAGGTAAGTAAAACAATTTGCTGACCGGCTCTTTCCGGGGTTTTTGTTTGCGATGGTCTTCGCTCCTGATCGATCAGCCCGACCCTCTGCCGTGGTGCGTGGGGCCGGATCGCGGGAGTGCGTGGGGCCGGATCGCGGGAGTGCGTGGGGCCGGATCGCGGGAGTGCGTGGGGCCGGATCGCGGGAGTGCGTGGGGCCGGGTCGGGGGAGTGCGTGGGGCCGGGTCGCGGGAGTGCGTGGGGCCGGGTCGCGGGAGTGCGTGGGGCCGGGTCGCGGGAGTGCGTGGGGCCGGATCGCGGAAGTGCGTGGGGCCGGATCGCGGGAGTGCGTGGGGCCGGATCGCGGGAGTGCGTGGGGCCGGGTCGGGGGAGTGCGTGGGGCCGGGTCGCGGGAGTGCGTGGGGCCGGGTCGCGGGAGTGCGTGGGGCCGGGTCGCGGGAGTGCGTGGGGCCGGGTCGCGGGAGTGCGTGGGGCCGGATCGCGGGAGTGCGTGGGGCCGGATTGGAGGAGTGCGTGGGGCCGGATCGCGGGAGTGCGTGGGGCCGGATTGGAGGAGTGCGTGGGGCCGGATCGCGGGAGTGCGTGGGGCCGGATCGCGGGAGTGCGTGGGGCCGGATCGCGGGAGTGCGTGGGGCCGGATTGGAGGAGTGCGTGGGGCCGGATAGCGGGAGTGTGTGGGGCCGGATCGCGGGAGTGCGTGGGGCCGGATTGGAGGAGTGCGTGGGGCCGGATTGGAGGAGTGCGTGGGGCCGGATAGCGGGAGTGCGTGGGGCCGGATCGCGGGAGTGCGTGGGGCCGGATCGCGGGAGTGCGTGGGGCCGGATCGCGGGAGTGTGTGAGGCTGATCGGGCCGGGTCGCGGTTGCCGTCGGGGACCAGCTCACTGGGCCCAATGCAGAACTCTGCAGCGATGGCCTTTCCCTTTAGGGGAGGGAAGGAGCCTCGCAATGTGGCAGCGCTGCACGCACACCGCCCTGCTGCGTCCTCCAGCGCTGCAGGAAGTGGAGCACCTGATTGAACGCTCCACTTCCTGCCTGCAGCGCAAACGCCGAACTTTTTTAAAGTTAGTAAACAGTAGCGCCTGCCGCTAATTTCTTCAACTTTTGAAAGTTAACGCCCGAAACGGGGCGCTCCTGGATTTCCCTCCCCGACCAACGTGTGCCAACACTCAGTGAGTTCGCTCATTTGTGCTAAATTAGGGCCAGTTTTGTACTTTGGGCCCAGGCTCACTGGGAAGCAGAGTTCAAATTCCACCCGGGCAGTTTGAGAATTTGTGTTTGTAAAAAAGTCCAGAAATAAAAAGTTGGAATTGGCAAAACTCACCATGATGTTGTTGGATTGTCGTTAATGTCATGTATTCAACCAGCATTGTAACCCATGTATAATCTGACCTAAGTCGTACACCGTGAGAACACTGACCACTAGGTGGGAGACACTCCTAACCTGGACCTTCAGGTACAAAAGGGGAAGCTCCACCCACCTTCATCACTTGGAGAGCTAAGGAATAAAGGACAGGTCACAGACTGACCTTCTCTCAAGCATGGGCCTCGTGTGCATTTATACTGTGTAGTAAGGACCTATCAGTTAATAACTCAACTGGTTCACCAACGTCCTTCAGGGAAGGACACCTGCTACCCTTACCCAGTCCAGACCTATCTGTGACTCCAGTCCCCACACCAACGTGGTAGACCCTTAACTGCCCCTTGAAATGGTCAATGAAACCCACTCGGTTGTTTTAAACCGCTACCAGTGGCTGAAGAAGGCGGCTGAGCCCCGTACTTCAGGACAACTAGGGACGGCCAATAAATGGCAGCCTCGACAGCAATGCCCACATCCCGTGAATGAATTAGAAAAAAAACTGGCTCGAGACTAGCCAGCCTCATTTCACATAGCTTCCTTAACAGCCTTGTTTTATTCTCTTGGTATTTATATTAATTTCACAGTACATTGATAATTAATTGCAATGACATTAAGAGTGATAACTGCCGTTAAATATCACTTCACAGGCTGCAATGCGTGGTACACTCAAAAAGATATTTGAAAGTTAATTAACTCACGATAAATATAGATTTTTTTTCACCTATCGGAATTTAACACAGATATCACGAGAAAAACAAAACTAAGAGAGATTAGAAAGAGACAACAAAAATAATCAGAATGTTAAAGATATTTCACAGAATCACAGAACGGTTACAGCACAGAAGGAGGCCATTCGGCCCATCGAGCCCGTGCCGGCTCTCTGCAAGAGCACCTCAGCCAGTCCCCCTCCCCCCACCCTTTCCACATAGCCCTGCAAAAATTATTCCTTTAGGTACTTATCCAACTCCCTTTTGAAAGCCGCGATTGAGCCTGCCTCCATCACCCTCTCAGGCAGCGCATTCCAGATCCTAACCACTCGCTGCGTAAAAATGTTTTCCTCGTGTCGACTTTGGTTCTTCTGCCAATCGCCTTAAACCTGTGTCCTCTGGTTCTCCACCCTTCCACCAACGGGAACAGTTTCTCTCTCTCTACTCTGTCCAGACCCCTCATGATTTTGAACACGTCGATCAAATCTCCTCTCAATCTTCTCTGCTCCGAGGAGAACAACCCCGGCTTCTCCAGTCTCTCCCCGTAACTGAAGTCCCTCATCCCTGGAACCATTCTCGTAAATCTTTTCTGCTCCCTCGCTAAGGCCTTCACATCCTTCCTAAAGTGCGGGGCCCAGAATTGGACACAATACTCCAGTTGGGGCCGAACCGGTATTTCATCCATTATAGGTGATCCCTCGAAACGAGGATGAGTTGCTTCCACGACAAAATAAGGGTGAGTTTACAGGTGTTTCGAAAGATGAACCCGAACTACACCCTCAAGGGTGGAAGCTGCCTGTGCGTGGATTTTTTTAACGTGTGGTAGCCATTGCACACCAGGCGGCCTGGGGTATTTTATACAGGTTCATCAAATGCCGGTCTTGCCAATGACGCCCGCAGCCCATGAACAAGTAAAATAAATTGTCTGCGTTTTCGGCGCCCTGGCTCTGGAACACTCTCTCTCGAACATCTCCTCCTTACTACATCTAGCACTCCCGCCTCGGAGTCAGAAGGTTGTGGGTTCAAGAATCCAGGGACTTGAATACAAAAAATCTAGCAGACGCTCCAGTGCAGTGCTGAGGGAGCGCTGCACTGTCGGAGGTGCCGTCTTTCAGATGAGACGTTAAACCGAGGCCCCGTCTGCTCTCTCAGGTGGAAGTAAAGGATCCCATGGCCAGTATTTCAAAGAGTTATCCCCGGTGTCTTGGCCAATATTTATCCCTCAATCATCATAACAAAAAAAAACCCCAGATTATCCGGTCATTATCACATTGGTGTTTGTGGGAGCTTGCTGTGCGCAAATTGGCTGCCGCGTTTCCCACATTACACTTGCTGTACAAGAGACTACACTTCAAAAGTCTTTCATTGGCTGTAAAGCGCTTTGGGACGTCCGGTGGTCGTGAAAGGCGCTATATAAATGCAAGTCTTTCTTTCTTCCATCTTCAAAAGCCTCCGACTTGATGGTGCCTCCAGTCACCTCCTCTAACTCTCCCGCTGCAGTTCAATGTCTATTGGCCTTTGAGAAGTGGCTTGGGGCCATTCCTTTCTTATAAGGTGCTTTATAAATGCAAATGTTGTTGCTGATTCTGGTTTTGATATCATTTTAGGTTTTTTTTTAAAAGTCTCCCGTACTTTTTTTCCCTCTCCATCATTAATTTTTAGGACACTTATCACCACGTTAAGCCTCCCCTGATTTCACCTTCGTATTGATTCTGCCACCATTCCGTAAACTCCCCTCCAGCCCATCCTCAAATTTCTTCTCCCTCCTCCTGCTTTTCCCCCTGGCGCCTCCCTCCACTCCTGGCTCGGACATGGCGTGGCGCTGCCAGCCAAGGTATCGCTCCACCGCAGTCCCGACTCGGGGGGAGTCAGCTCTCCTTCCAGCGACTGCTCGTAATCCCCTCGGATCCACGCCCTGCTTATTTTGCACAACGCTCCGAACTCCCAGGCACTGGAACACAGTCAGAAGCTGCACCTTGTTCCAGGGTACGCAGCTGTCGGGTACGTGCGTCCCACTGACAGGTTGCCATCGCAAACAGGTCCATCTCAAGTCACCGTGGCCCGTGTCTCGGAGGCTTGTCAGAAGTTTGGCATCACTATCAGGCTGAAGAACACAGAAGTTAGATACCAGCCTGTCCCTGGAAAACCTCATGTGCCACCTGTAATGTATTTGCTACATGGGTTCTTTGCTGAAGAATTCATAGCAACACGTTGCAATTAAGAACTAGTTGGTTTATTAACAAAGATTTAACAATCACTCGACACATTACCAGTTCATCCACTAGGCTCACAACTGCATACCTCATCGTGGATGACCTAGACCCAACTGGGTGGGGTCATTACCAATTCATCCACCAGGCTCACAATCACCTGCCCCATCATGGATCCACCGAACCCAACTGGCTGCGGTTTTGTTGAGTCTTGTGAACATCACGTGACTGGCTAAACCACTCACAATGCAACAGCTCTACAACTATTTTTGTAAGAACTTTTAAATCAAGTACCCCCATTTTTTAAGGGCATTAGAACCCACAAATCCAAATTAACACAGGAACTTTACCAAATTAAATTAAAATTCAGTTCCCGGGGGTGATGATGCACTCCAGTCCCTCCGGTGCCCACCTCTCGCGGAAGGCCGCGAGCGTACCGGTGGACACCGCGTGCTCCATCTCCAGGGACACCCTGGCTCGGATGTAACCGCGGAAGAGAGGCAGGCAGTCGGGCTGAACGACCCCCTCGACCGCCCCCTGCCTGGACCGGCTGATGGCCCCCTTGGCCATGGCAACAGCTCTACAAACCTGTGAGCATACTCGCAGGTGCATACATTACACCACCCAATATTAACATAAGAACAGAAGAAATAGTAGCTTGCTCTGCCATTTAATACAATCATGGCTGATCCGATCATGGACTCAGCTCCACTTCCCCGACCGCTCCCCATAATGGATTTATGAAAGGGAAATCATGCTTGATAAATCTTCTGGAATTTTTTGAGGATGTAACTAATAGAGTGGACAAGGGAGAACCAGTGGATGTGGTGTATTTGGTGTATTTGGACTTTCAAAAGGCTTTTGACAAGGTCCCACATAAGAGATTGGTGTGAAAAATTAAAGCACACGGTATTGGGGGTAATGTACTGACGTGGACAGAGAACTGGTTGGCAGACAGGAAGCAGAGAGTTGGGATAAACGGGTCCTTTTCAGAATGGCAGGCAGTGACTAGTGGGGTGCCGCAGGGCTCAGTGCTGGGACCCCAGCTATTTACAATATACATTAATGATTTGGATGAAGGAATTGAGTGTAATATCTCCAAGTTTGCAGATGACACTAAACTGGGTGGCGGTGTGAGCTGTGAGGAGGATGCTAAGAGGCTACAGAGTGACTTAGACAGGTTAGGTGAGTGGGCAAATGTATGGCAGATGCAGTATAATGTGGATAAATGTGAGGTTATCCACTTTGGGGGCAAAAACTCGAAGGCAGAATATTATCTGAATGGCGGCAGATTAAGAAAAGGGGAGGTGCAACGAGACCTGGGTGTCATGGTACATCAGTCATTGAAAGTTGGTATGCAGGTACAGCAGGCGGTGAAGAAGGCAAATGGTATGTTGGCCTTCATAGCGAGAGGATTTGGGTATAGGAGCAGGGAGGTATTACTGCAGTTGTACAGGGCCTTGGTGAGGCCTCACCTGGAATATTGTGTTCAGTTTTGGTCTTCTAATCTGAGGAAGGACATTCTTGTTGTTGAGGGAGTGCAGCGAAGGTTCACCAGATTGATTCCCGGGATGGCTGGACTGACATATGAGGAGAGACTGAATCGACTGGGCCTTTATTCACTGGAGTTTAGAAGGATGAGAGGGGATCTCATAGAAACATATAAAATTCTGACGTGACTGGACAGGTTAGATGCAGGAAGAATGTTCACAATGTTGGGGAAGTCCAGAACCAGGGGACACAGTCTAAGGATAAGGGGTAAGCCATTTAGGACTGACTCAGCGAATGTTAACCTGTGGAATTCCCTACTGCAGAGAGTTGTTGATGCCAGTTCATTGGATATATTCAAAAGGGAGTTAGATATGGCCCTTACGGCTAAAAGGATCAAGGGGTATGGAGAGAAAGCAGGAAAGGGGTACTGAAGTGAATGATCAGCCATGATCTTGTTGAATGGTGGTGCAGGCTCGAAGGGCCGAATGGCCTATTCCTGCACCTATTTTCTATGTTTCTATGTTTCTATGGTTCTACCCCTTATCCCCATATCGGTTAAGAAACTGTCTATTTCTGTCTTAAATGTATTCACTGTCCCGGCTTCCACAGCTCTCTGAGGCAGTGAATTTCACAGATTTACAACCACCTGAGAGAAGAAATTCCTCCTCATCTCAGTTTTAATTGGACGGCCCCTTATTCTAAGATCATGCCCTCTAGTTCTAGTCTCCCCCACCAGTGGAAACATCCTCTCTGCATCCACCTTGTCAAGCCCCCTCATAAACTTATACGTTTCGATAAGATCATCTTTCATTCTTCTGCATTCCAATGAGTAGAGGCCCAACCTACTCAACTTTCCTCATAATTCAATCCCTCATCCCCGGAATCAACCGAGTGAACCTTCTCTGAACTGCCTCCAAAGCAGTATTCCAGGTGTGGCCTCATCAATACCCTGTATAACTGTAGCAAGCCTTCCCTGCTTTTATACTCCATCCCCTTTGCAATAAAGGCCAAGATTCCATTGACATCGACAACTTGCATTTATATAGCGCCTTTAATGTAGCAAAACTGTATCGTGGCAGTTCAGAGGAGCGATTATCAGAAACATTCTAAAACCCAGCCTCATAAAGAGATATTAGGACAGGTGATCAAAAGCTTAGTGATACCCATCCGGGGTCACTGGACAGTGATCGGGAAACCCACATTAAAATGCATTATTGAACCATCCCAGGGCAGGTACACCACGGGTTAGATACAGAGTAAAGCTCCCTCTACACTGTCCCATCAAACACTCCCAGGGCAGGTACAGCACAGGGTTAGATACAGAGTAAAGCTCTCTCTACACTGTCCCATCAAACACTCCCAGGGCAGGTACAGCACGGGGTTAGATACAGAGTAAAGCTCCCTCTACACTGTCCTATCAAACACTCCCAGGGCAGGTACAGCACGGGGTTAGATACAGAGTAAAGCTCCCTCTACACTGTCCTATCAAACACTCCCAGGGCAGGTACAGCACGGGGTTAGATACAGAGTAAAGCTCCCCCTACACTGCCCCATCAAACACTCCCAGGGTAGGTACAGCACAGGGTTAGATACAGAGTAAGGCTCTCTCTACACTGTCCATCAAACACTCCCAGGGCAGGTACAGCACAGGGTTAGATACAGAGTAAAGCTCCCTCTACACTGTCCCATCAAACGCTCCAAAATCAAACTCAGAGTAAGGTTCCCCTACTCCGCTCTAACAATATGGCTCACCCTCAGCCAATACCAGAGAGCCCTCCCCCTTTTCCTGATATTTCATGCATCCTGAGCACCCCCAGTCCCGCCCCTCCCCCAGCCCCAGCCCCGCCCCCGCTCCCAGTCCCGCCCCTGCCCCCACCCCTGCCCCGCCCCTCCCCCAGCCCTGCCCCCGCTCCCACCCCACCCCCAGTCCTGCCCCACCCCCACCCCAGCCCCCAGCCCCATCCCCGCCCCCCCGGCCCCACCCCCACCCCCACTCCGCCCGCGCTGCCCCCGCCCACCAGATGAGATTGCAACTTCAGCATCAGCTAGTGTTTAATTCGAGGTAGTTTTGTCGTGTGATCCCGTCACTAGCAGGAACTGAATCGAGCCTTGGATTTACACAATGGAAGTGTGTGATGTACAGCTGCGATGGACAGGAGAGCTGGGGGCGGAGGCAGCCACGCTGATAACCATGTGTCAGACACCGTTGTGTCGGGTCTCTTGTTGGGAGGATCCTGCTTCAGACGCAGGTTTCCGGTAGCAAAGGCAAATCAACCACGAGCGACGATCGGTTCTTCTCCGCGATGGAGATCCATTGGGTGGCTTCCTCGGCCTGGTCTTCGGTTTCACCGAGACCTGTTCTTTCATTGACGGGAGGAATTGAAGTGGTCATTCCGCTGTGGTTCAGTGAGGAACTGTGGCTTTCCGATACCATCGCCTGCGAATAGGGAAACAAGTGGTGAGCGAGGTGAGGTGGAGTGTAACCTCCACAACAGAGAGCCATGTGCTGAGGGCCTGGTTGGACTATAATCAGATAAAGAAATAAAGAACTTGCATTTCTAAAGCATCCTTCATGACATCCCAAACACTTCACAGCCAATGAAGTACGTTTGAAGTGTAGTCACTGTTGTAATGTGGGAAACGCGGCAGCCAATTTGCGCACAGCAAGCTCCCATAAACAGCAATGTGATAATGACCCAGATAATCTGTTTTTTGTTATGTTGATTGAGGGATAAATATTGGCCCCAGGACATCGGGGATAACTCCCCTGCTCTTCTTCGAAATAGTGCCGTGGGATCTTTTACGTCCACCTGAGAGAGCAGGCGGGGCCTCGGTTTAACGTCTCATCTGAATGATGGCACCTCCGACAGTCCAGCACTCCCTCAGCACTGCATTATGCCTAGATTTTATGCTTAAGTCTCTGGAGTAGGGCATGTTCGTTTAGTGGTTGATGGAACAGTGAAGGTTGAGAGGAGATTTGATCGAGGTGTTCAAAATCATGAGGGGTCTAGACAGAGTAGATAGAGAGAAACTGTTCTTATTGGTGGAAGGGTCGAGAACCAGAGGGCACAGATTTAAGATGATTGGCAGAAGAACCACATGAGGAAAAACATTTTACGCAGCGAGTGGTTAGGATCTGACCTTTGGAAAAACATTTTACGCAGCGAGTGGTTAGGATCTGGAGTGCGCTGCCTGAGAGGGCGGTGGAGGCAGACTCAATCGTGGCTTTCAAAAGGGAGTTGGATAAGTATCTGAAGGAAAAAAATTTGCCGGGCTACGGGGAAAGGGCGGGGGAGTGGGACTGGCTGAGGTGCTCTCGCAGAGAGCCGGCATGGGCTCGATGGGCCGAATGACCTCCTTCTGTGCTGTAACCGTTCTGTGATTCTAAAATTACCCGCAGGGATTTGTAACGTGGTGTTCATCTTAGAAACATAGAAACATAGAAAAGAGGTGCAGGAGTAGGCCATTCGGCCCTTCGAGCCTGCACCATCATTCAATGAGTTCATGGCTGAACATGCAACTTCAGTACCCCATTCCTGCTTTCTCGCCATACCCCTTGATCCCCCTAGTAGTAAGGACTACATCTAACTCCTTTTTGAATATATTTAGTGAATTGGCCTCAACAACTTTCTGTGGTAGAGAATTCCACAGGTTCACCACTCTCTGGGTGAAGAAGTTTCTCCTCATCTCGGTCCTAAATGGCTTCCCCCTTATCCTTAGACTGTGACCCCTGGTTCTGGACTTCCCCAACATTGGGAACATTCTTCCTGCATCTAACCTGTCTCAACCCGTCAGAATTTTAAACGTTTCTATGAGGTCCCCTCTCATTCTTCTGAACTCCAGTGAATACAAGTCCAGTTGATCCAGTCTTTCTTGATAGGTCAGTCCCGCCATCCCGGGAATCAGTCTGGTGAACCTTCGCTGCACTCCCTCAATAGCAAGAATGTCCTTCCTCAAGTTAGGAGACCAAAACTGTAAATAATACTCCAGGTGTGACCTCACCAAGGCCCTGTACAACTGTAGTAACACCTCCCTGCCCCTGTACTCAAATCCCCTCGCTATGAAAACCAACATGCCATTTGCTTTCTTAACCGCCTGCTGTACCTGCATGCCAACCTTCAATGACTGATGTACCATGACACCCAGGTCTCGTTGCACCTCATCTTAGTGTTGATTGTGTCGGGTGAATTGAAGCATTGTTGATCAGTTAGTCTACTGCAGAGCCAGACATACCCTCCCCCCTTGCCCTGTAGAATGTGAAATAGAATATGGGACACAAGTGTTGCAGAGGGCAAGGGGGCTGTCACAGGTTTGTCGGAGTCTAAATGGGGAAATTCTCAAGGAGTGCAGTCACGGAGGAGCAAAAGCTGGAGTATGATGAAGCAACGAGATACCAATTGCAATGCACTGTGTTTAAATTAAATCAATTTGGACTAAAGCTGGCCACCCAGTTATCCCTTCCGTGCAAAAACTACTTCCATGCCACGTCGAAATGGATGCCATCCAAGAGATGTTGCCCATCCTCCTTCCTTGAGGTCAGGGCCCATCCTGAAGCTGACCAATGACGACACTGCGTCACAGAGTGGTCAGGAAAGAAGCTATGGGTCGAAGTTGGTTCTGGCCATTTTGGAGGCGCCCGAGTGCTGATTTTAGCTCCGGGCATTAGGAGCGGCCTCAAAGTCCTAAATTCAGTGTTTACGCCCAAAGGTGAGAGAGCAGCGCTAAACGGTGGCGTCGCACACTCGCCCTCGGGCGGGGGCTCGGGGGCCGACTGGAATTCCCGCCGGGAGGTTGCCTCCGTGCCGGAAACAAAACGTGAAGAAAAAAGAATAACTGCAACTTCTCTGATCCACACACACACACACTTCCCCGCTCGTAAAACAAATGGAAACATGCAGAAATAAAGAGAGAGAGAAACTTAACCTTCCTTTCTGGCCGATTGCGTCCGAGACCCGCTCTGTTACGACAACTTTTTCCAGGCTGTACAGCCGCCGGTTTGTACGGACAAAGCAAATGTCGCGGCAGAGGCGCCAAAGCGGCGCTGCGCGTTGGGTGACCTCACCACGCGGGTGTCGTCAGCCGGCCCAGCGCAGCCTCTTGGGCGCCTCTGCCAAAGAGCCGATCAGTTTAGGGCGAGGCGTCGCTGCCGCGTACCGCCAATTGTCAGCCTCTGCCGCCCGTTAGCCGCCTCCCCCGCGCGGTAACCGGCGGCGTACAAAAAAAAACAATTTCCGACCCCTTCGTGTTTGCACAGATTCCCCGGACACCAAGCGTGCTGTCTGTGAGCAGCAGTGGGTGGGGGACAGGGTGAATATTGCGTGCGCGGCTGTGCTGTGGTCAGTTTAATATTGCTCATGTGTCGCCCTTACCGCCTTGTCCTTCAATTGCTCAGTTTCTTCAGTTTCTGGTACGGAACCTGACTTCCCTTTGGAAAGATCACACCACAGTAGACCATCGGCAATGTCTTTTCTCTGGGTTGGCCCTAAGAACATAGCAAAAGAAAAGACTATCAAGTACACTTACTCTCCCATCGAAGCTCATCTCTCCAGAACCCTGACTCCCCATCGAAGCCATTCATTCTAGAACCCTAACTCCCCCATTGAAACCATTCCCTCTAGAACCCAAACTCTCCCATTGAAGCCATTCCTTCTAGTACCCGAACTGTCCCATTGAAGCCCATCACTCCAGTACCCTAATTCCCTCATTGAAGCAATTCCCTCCAGTACCTTAACTCCCACATTGAAACATTCCCTCTAGAACCCTAACTCCCCCATTGAATGCATTCCCTCTAGAACCCTAACTCCCCCATCAAAACCATTCCCTCTAGGACCCTAACTCCCCCATTGAAACGGTCCCCTCTAGAATCCTAGCTCCCCCATTGAAACACATCCCTCCAGAACCCTAACTCCCCCATTGAAACCATTCCCTCTACAACCCTAACTCTCCCATTGAAGCCATTCCTTCTAGTACCCGAACTGTCCTATTGAAGCCCATCTCTCCGGTACCCTAATTCCCTCATTGAAGCAATTCCCTCCAGTACCTTAACTCCCACATTGAAACATTCCTTCTAGAACCCTAACTCCCCATTGAATGCATTCCCTCTAGAACCCTAACTCCCCCATCAAAACCATTCCCTCTAGAACCCTAACTCCCCCATTGAAACGGTCCCCTCTAGAATCCTAACTCCCCCATTGAAACACATCCCTCCAGAACCCTAACTCCCCCATTGAAACCATTCCCTCTAGAACCCTAACTCCCCCATTGGAAACGTCCCCTCTAGAACCCTAACTCCCCCATTGAAACATTCCCTCTAGAACCCTAACTCCCCCATTGAAACCGTCCCCTCTAGAACCCTAACTCCCCCATTGAAACATTCCCTCTAGAACCCTAACTCCCCCATTGGAACCGTCCCCTCTAGAACCCTAACTCCCCCATTGAAACATTCTCTCTATAACCCTAACTCCCCCATTGAATGCATTCCTTCTAGAACCCAAACTCCCCCATTGAAACCATTCCCTCTAGAACCCTAACTCCCCCATTAAAACCATTCCCTCTAGAATCCTAAGCCCCCATTGAAACATTCCCTCTAGAACCCTAACTCCCCCATTGAATGCATTCCCTCTAGAACCCTAACTCCTCCATCGAAACCATTCCCTCTAGAACCCTAATTCCCCCATTGAAACCGTCCCCTCTAGAACCCTAACTGCCCCATTGGAACTGTCCCCTCTAGAACCCTAACTCCCCCATTGGAACCGTCCCCTCTAGAACCCTAACTTCCACATTGAAACACATCGCTCTCGAACCCTAACTCCCCCATTGGAACCGTCCTCTCTAGAACCCTAAGTCCCCCATTGGAACCGTCCCCTCTAGAACCCTAACTCCCCCATCGAAACAATTCCCTCTAGAACCCTAACTCCCCCATTGGAACCGTCCCCTCTCGAACCCTAACTCCCCCATTAAAACGGTCCCCTCTAGAACCCTAACTCCCCCATTGAAACACATCCCTCTAGAACCCTAACTCCCCCATTGAAACACATCCCTCTAGAACCCTAACTCCCCCATTGAAACACATCCCTCTAGAACTCTAACTCCCCCATTGAAGTCCTTCCCTCTCGTCTATTATAAATATTAATGCAAGTCTTCTTTTTCCAATTTTTAAAAAAGTTTGATAAATAGCAAAATAATACTCCCATTCTCACACACCTTCCTTCCAGGATTTAGCCTGAAGTTTAACACAGCTACCTGTTAAATAACTGACTCCGATTCCAACGATCACGGTTGTTAATGTTCCCAGAATTCCATAGTAAAGGTAAGATAAGGCATAGAACGTATCCGTAATGGCGGTTCTAGAAAGGAAAGGACATTAAAACTTTTGGAGATGTCAGTAGCCCAATTGCCTCCTCTCCTACCCTGACCCCGGACGTGTAAGCTCCTCTCCCGCCCTGATCCGTGTTACATAAGAAAGGACCCCCAGCTCTCTCTGTACTGCAGCACTTTGCAATTTTTCTCTATTTAAATTATAATTTGCTTTTCTTTAATTTCTGCCAAATTGGATAACCTCACATTTTCCAACATTATACTCCATCTGCCCACTCACTTAGCCTGTCTATATCCCTTTGCAGATTTTTTGTGTCCTCCTCACAATTTGCTTTCCCACCCATCTTTGTATCATCAGCAAACTTGGCCACATTACACTCGGTCCCTTCATCCCAGGGTTGTGATGCCTTTTCCCTGCCTGATCCTAGACGTGCAGCCTCCTCTTCTCCCCAGATCCAGATGTGCAGCCCCCTCTCCCTCCAGATCCAGATGCGAACCCCCCAGATCCAGATGTGCAGCACCCCCCAGATCCAGATGTGCAGACCACCTTCCCAGATCCTGGTGTGCAGCCCCCATCCAGATGTGCAGCCCCCGATCCAGGTGCATAGCACCCCCCCCCCCCACCCTGACCCTAGATGTGCAGCCTCCTCCAACCCCAGATCCAGATGTGCCGTCTCTGTCTTTATTACAGCCATTTCTCCCTGGGTCGTGAAGGAGGGATTTGCTCTGAGATAAGAGAGAGCAAGGACGGAAAGTAATGTGCTAATTCGAGGAAGGACGTTCTGGCTATTGGAGTGCAGCGATGGTTCACCAGACTGATTCCAGGGATGGCTGGAATGACATATGAGAAGAGACTGGATCAACTGGGCCTTTATTCAACTGGAGTTTAGAAGAATGAGAGGGGATCTCATAGAAACATACAAGATTCTGACGGGACGGGACAGGTTAGATGCAGGAAGAATGTTCCCGATGTTGGGGAAGTCCAGAACCAGGGGACATAGTTTTAGGATAAGGGGCAGGCCGTTTAGGACTGAGATGAGGAGAAACTTCTGCACTCAGAGAGTTGTTAACCTGTGGAATTCCCTGCCGCAGAGAATTGTTGATGCCAGTTCATTGGATATATTCAAGAGGGAGTTAGATATGGCCCTTACAGTTAAGGGGATCAAAGGGTAAGGAGAGAAAGCAGGAAAGTGGTACTGAAGAAATGATCAGCCATGATCTTATCGAATGGCGGTGCAGGCTCGAAGGGCCGGATGGCCTACTCCTGCACCTATTTTCTATGTTTCTATGTAAGATGGTGGCAGTGGCCCGGGACATGGGATGCCGATGGCACTGAGACGGGTTTATGAAGCTTTGTGATATAGCATGTATTGTTCTCACCTCTCCATCGGCCCAGATGTCTGCGTCACGGCATCAACAGGCCACGCGCTGCTGTTCATTGTCGTGTTGGAGCTGTACAAAGCCTGACAGCTGCTGGTGTTCAATGGCAAGACCCCCATAATCTCAGGGGTGGGAGGGTAGAGGATCCCGCCGATGGACACCCAGAGACAAACTGCAAATCCAGCTGCCATGCCTGAGAATACACCCTGGAAAAAGAGAGAGAGAGAGAGAGAGAGAGACCACACAGAGGAGTAATTCATCCAAATGATCATCTGGTTAATGGACCCAGAGAGCCACAAAGCAGCCCGCTTAATCGGCACCTCATCCACCACCTTCAACATTCACTCCCTCCACCACCGGCGCCCCCTGGCTGCAGTGTGCACCATCTACAAGATGCACTGCAGCAACTCGCCAAGGCTTCTGCGACAGCACCTCCCAAACCCGCGACCTCTACCGCCGAGAAGGACAAGGGCAGCAGGCGCATGGGAACACCATCACCTCCACGTTCCCCTCCCAGTCACACACCATCCTGACTTGGAAATATATCGGCCGTTCCTTCATCGTCGCTGGGTCACAATCCTGGAACTCCCTCCCTGACAGCACTGTGGGAGCACCTTCACCACACGGACTGCAGCGGTTCAAGGAGACGGCTCACCACCACCTTCTCACGGGGCAATTAGGGATGGGCAATAAATGCCGGCCTTGCCAGCGACACCCACGTCCCAGGAACAAAGTAAACAAACATTAATACTAGGAGACCAATGACATATATGAGGGAACTGAGGGATTGATGGGTTAGTTTGAAGGAGCACAATACATGGAACGTACACAGCACAAAAACAGGCCTTTCAGGCTAACGGGTCCATGTCGGTGTTTATGCTCCACACGAGACTCCTCCCACCCCGCGGCATCTCACCCCATCAGCATATCCATCTAATCCTGTCTCCCTCATGCATTTATCCAGCTTCCCCTTAAATGCATCATCTTAGGCAGTCCCTCGGAGTCGAGGATGACTTGCTTCCACACTAAAATGAGTTCTCAGGTGACTGAAGAGTCCAACGTGGGACCGACAGTCCCTGTCACAGGTGGGACAGACAGTGGTTGAGGGAAAGGGTGGGTGGGACTGGTTTGCCGCACGCTCCTTCCGCTGTCGATGCTTGATTTCTGCATGCTCTCGGCGACGAGACTCGAGGTGCTCAGCGCCCTCCTGGATGCACTTCCTCCACTTAGGGCGGTCTTTGGCCAGGAACTCCCAGATGTCGGTGGGGATGTTGCACTTTATCAGCGAGGCTTTGAGGGTGGTCCTTGAAATGTTTCCTCTACCCACCTGGGGCTCGCTTGCCGTGTCGGAGCTTCGAGTAGAGCGCTTGCTTTGGGAGTCTCGTGTCAGGCATGTGGACGATGTGGCCCGTCCAGCAGAGCCAATCGAGTGTGGTCAGTGCTTCGATGCTGGGGATGTTGGCCTGGTGGAGGACACTATGCAACTAGACTATTCGCCTCAAGCAGTCCATGAGGTAGCGAGTTCCACATTCTCACCATTCTCTTGGTAAAGAACCTTCTCTTGATTTCCTTGTTGGATTAATTAGTGACGATCTTATATTCACGGACCCTAGTTTTGTGACCCAGGGCCACCACTATCATACCAGCCGTGGCTCAGTGGGCAGCACTCTCCCCTCTGAGTCAGAAGGTCATGGGTTCAAGTCCCACTCCAGAGACTTGAGCACAAAAATCTAGGCTGACACTCCCTGTGCAGTTCTGAGGGAGTGCTGCACTGTCGGAGGTGCTGTCCTTTGGATGAGACGTTAAACCGAGACCTCGGGCATCTGCTTTCTCAGGCTCTATTTCGAAGAAGAGCCGGAGAGTTATCCCGGGTGTCCTGGGGCCAATATTTATCCTTCAAACAACATCACTGAAAAAAACGATTATCTGATCATTATCACATTGCTGTTTGTGGGAGCTTGCTGTGCGCAAATTGGCGGCCACGTTTCCCACAATACAACAGTGACTACACTCCAAAAGTACTTTATTGGCTGTAAAGCACTTTGAGACGTCCGGTGGTCGTGAAAGGCGCTACAGAAATGCAAGTCTTTCTTCCGGAAATACGAGCTTTCGCTCTCAAATCTTCCAGCGGTGGTCAGTAGCATCAGAGGCCCAACGGATTGAATCATTGGGCCAATCGTGTCTGTGTCGGCTCTCTGAAAGAGTTATCCACTTAGTCCCACTCCCCCTGTTCTTTCCCATTTACCCCTGCAAATATTTCCTGGTCAAGTATATGTCAAGGACAAATAAAAAAATCAAAATAAAGCAATTAAAAGCTTGTAGTTATATAGTATCTGTCACCAAAACACTGGAGTGTAGTCACCGTTGTTACGTAGGAAAGGTGGCAGCCAATTTGAGCACAGCAAGCTCCCACACACAACAATGAGATAAGTAACGAACTAAATTGTTTCAGTGATGTTGGTTGAAGGATAACGAGGCACAATGGCTTTTTGTCTGGTGGGGGGAGGGTCCGACAATGGGGCTGTGAGTGCCGGGCTGCTGGCCCGCTCGATCGCGTCCTTGGCGGCTGCAGAGCGCACAGTGGCCCTCCCCGTTAATTGAGGGGGGGGGGGGGTGGGAGGGGGGGGGGGGCGTTGTAGCAGGTCAGCGCCCAACTTCCTTTGAGGGGCGCACGGCCCAGATCTGCATTGGGGGCGGGACCTCTGGGCCGGGCTGCAAGAAGCCCCGCCCCCAGAAGGTAATTACCTCCAATCGGGGTGAAGGGCAGCCCCTACCCTTTATATATGACCATATTAAACCAATGGGTGAAGGGGACAAGCCACTTGGTATTAAATGAATGTAATGCGGAATTCTGTGCTACATTACACCAAGAGACCCCAGATAAGCAAGACAGCTGCAACAACAATGACAATAACTTGCATTTATATAGCGCCTTTAATGTTGTAAAAACATGTCGAGGGGCTTCAGAGGGGCGATAGTAAGAAAGATTTGACACCCAGCCACACAAGGCGATATTAGGGCAGGGTCAACGAGGCAGTTTTTAAGGAACGTCCTAAAGGAGGAGAGAGTGTTAGAGAGGCGGGGAGGTTTAGGGAGGGAATTCCAGAGCTTAGGGCCCAGGCAACTGAAGGCACGGCCGCCGATGGTGGAGATTAAAATCGGGGGACGCGCAGAAGGCGAGAATTGGAAGAGAGCAGAGATCTCGGGGGAGTTGTGGGGCTGGTGGAGATCATAGAAACATAGAAACATAGAAAATAGGTGCAGGAGTAGGCCATTCGGCCCTTCGAGCCTGCACCGCCATTCAATGAGTTCATGGCTGAACATGCAACTTCAGTACCCCGTACAGAGATAGGGAGGGGGCGAGGGCCATGGAGGGATTTGAAAACAAGGCTGAGAAATTTAAAATCGGGGCGTTGACAGACCGGGAGCCAATGTGGGTCAGCGAGCACAGGGGGCGATGGGTGAACTCGATGGTGTATGTTAGGACACGGGGCAGTAGAGTTTTGGATGAGCTCAAGTTTACAGAGGGTGTAAGGTGGGAGGCCGGGCTGAAATAAAAAATAGGACAGGATCCCAGGGTCTGATCCTCCAAAGTGCCCTGCCCCACACCCACTTAAGGACCACGCATTGATGCAAGCGATGTAGGAACCGCCTCTAAAGAAGCCACCTTGTCAAACAATCTAAGCCCGTACTTACCGTGGTGTTAGCTGGCGGAAGAAATATGCCAAGGATGAAGGCTCCCAACAAAGGATTACTGATGACACTCATCACTGTGAAGGAGCCCTGGAGAGAAGTTCAAATATTTTACACCGAGAACTTATGCGAGACCCGGTGGGCCATCGTGTACAACAGGCGATATCGGCTCAGGCACCCGTTGAACAGCTCTCTCAGTTTTTGCTTCATTGGAAACCAAGAAAGGTATTTCGTAGAATCACAGACTGGTTACAGCACAGAAGGAGGCCATTCGACCCGTCGAGCCCGTGCCGGCTCTCTGCAAGAGCACCTCAGCCAGTCCCACTCCCCCCACCCTTTCCCCGGTCACCCTGCAGCTTTTCTCTCCTTCAGGCACTTATCCAATTCCCTTTTGAAAGCCACGATTGGGTCTGCCTCCACCGCCCTCTCAGGCAGCGCACTCCAGATCCTAACCACTCGCTGCGTACAAATGCTTTTCCTCATCTCGCCTTTGGTTCTTCTGCCAATCACCTTAAACCTGTGCCCTCTGGTTCCCGACCCTTCCCCCAATGGGAACAGTTTCTCTCTCTCTTTACAAATACTGTGGAGGCTGGAATCTGAACTAAAAACAGAAAATGCTGGAAACCTCAGAGGGTCAGGCAGCATCATTTCGAACATTCGCCAGTTCTGACAAAGGGTCATCGGCCCAAAACGTTAACTCTGCTTCTCTCCACACGCTGCCCGAACCAGCTGAGATTTTTTTCTATCTACTCTATCTTCTACCCCCTCCGCCACCCTCACGTTCACCCTGCAATTTCTGCCTCTTCTCTCCCTCACGCACGGACCGACACTAGGAGATTGGGTGTGTCGCCCAAGTGCCTGAATCTGGACATTGAGTGTGGGAGGCATGGCAACCGTGGAGGTGGATCCCATCCTCACCCGACCTGACATCCAAACCCCATGGACCCTCCAGAAGGGAGTTCGGTGGCTCGTGTTCAGGAGTGGGGACACTGGCTAGAGGCACTGAGGACAATTACTGTCACACCAGTAAGATGGGATATAAGAACATAAGAATTAGGAACAGGAGTAGGCCACTTGGCCCCTCGAGCCTGCCCCGCCATTTAATAAGATCACAGCTGATCATCAACCTCAACTCCACTTTCCCGCCCGATCCTCATATCCCTTGACTCCCCGAGTCCAAAAATTTATCGATCTCGGCCTTGAATATACTCAACGACTGAACCTCCACAGCCCTCCGGGACAGAGAATTCCAAAGATTCACCACCCTCTGAGTGAAGAAGTTTCTCCTCATCTCCGTCCTAAACGGCCAACCCCTTATCCTGAGACTGTGACCCCCCTGGTTCTAGACTCTCCAGCCCGGGGGGGGAAACTAACTCTCAGCATCTACCCTGTCGATCCCCCTCAGAATCGTCGACCTCAAAGCCAGCTCAGAGCAGGCCCACGGACTGAACGTCGGATCTTTCCTGCTCTGTACAGCTCACTTCGGCACTGAGCCATTGGGAGCCAAACCGATAAACATAGAAACATAGACAATAGGTGCAGGAGTAGGCCATTTGGCCCTTCGAGCCTGCACCACCATTCAGTAAGATCATGGCTGATCATTCCCTCAGTACCCCTTTCCTGCTTTCTCTCCATACCCCTTGATCCCTTTAGCCGTAAGGGCCGCATCTAACTCCCTCTTGAATATATCCAATGAACTGGCATCAACAACTCTCTGCGGCAGGGAATTCCACAGGTTAACAACTCTCTGAGTGAAGAAGTTTCTATATTCCTAACAAGATTATTTCCGGATAGAAGTCTTTCAACAGAGCGTTTAAGTTCCATCAATTCCACAAAATAAGGGGGGAGATAGTCGGTTGTATAACACCCCTGTTATCGACACGGAAGCAACATTTGTTTTGCGCTGCGCCCGTAGTGCCCCCCAGTGGCCCCGCCAGAGAACGCTGGCGAGACAGAGCTGTCCCAGGGTGCTAAGGGAAGGAGTGACTGCCTTGAGTGTGATTTATATATTTTTTTTGCGATTTATTTGGGGTGAGTAATGTATCAGGAATGATTTTTGTGTTTTTTGTTCCGATTCTTTTTGTTGCGGGCTCTTTAGCACGGGATATTGCTCACCCGGTCTAGCACCCGAAGAGAAGTGTGGAATAGTACTCCACTCCGCTCCGCTGTCAGGGCCCAGCTGCGGAATTTTGTGGCTCCCGTCACTAACCATTTCCCGCCGCTAAATTTAGTGAGCGCCCGACATTCGCGCCTTAAGTTCCCTCCAACCGAATTTCCAGCCCAAGACCTTCTCACCTTCTCTGGTTCCCTGTCTAGGCTGCAGACAGGAAGACTGGTCGACATGATCTAGATTATTAGCCCAGGCCTCAGGTTTACTTGTCCAGTAACAGAGGGGTGCAGCAAAGTAGTGCTCATGTTCCTGAACTCGGAATCCAGACAACGTGAGTTCTAATCCCACCAGGGCATTTTTTGGATTTTGAACTCAAAATAAAGTCAGCAAATCAAAAGCTGGGATCACTAAAAGTGACCATCAAGCTGTCGGATTGTTGTAACAACCCCGAGCGGTTCACTAACGTCGTGCGTGGAAGGAAACCTGCCGTCCTTACCCGGTCTGGGTCTCCAGGTGACTCCAGTCACAGACCGGCGTAGTTGACTCTTAACTGCCCTCTGAGGAACATAAGAAATAGGAGCAGGAGTCGGCCATACGGCCCCTCGAGCCTGCTCTGCCATTCAATAAGATCATGGCTGATCCGATTATGGACTCAGCTCCACTTCCCTGCCCGCTCCCCATAACCCTTCACTCCCTTATCGGTCAATAATCTGTCTATCTCCGCCTTAAATATATTCAGTGACCCAGCCTCCACAGCTCTCTGGGGCAGATAATTCCACAGATTTACAACCATCTGAGAGAAGAAATTTCTCCTTGTCTCAGTTTTAAATGGGTGGCACCTTATTCTGAGACTATGTCCCCTAGTTTTAGTTTCCCCTGTGAGTGGAAATATCCTCCCTGCATCCACCTTGTCGAGGCCCCTCATTATCATAAGTTTCAATAAGATCACCTCATTCTTCTGAACTCCAATGAGTAGAGGCCCAACCTACTCAACCTTTCCTCATAAGTCAACCCCCTCATCTCCGGAATCAACCGAGTGAACCTTCTCTGAACTGCCTCCAATGCAAGTATAGGAGTGGCCACTCAGACAGGGGAAGCTTAGGGGATGGGCAATCAGTGCCAGCCTTGCCAGCGACACTCACGTCCCCACAATTAAATTTAAAATATAGCCACTTCTCTACCGTACTTGTACCCCAGTTTATCAGGAATCGAGAGAGACTATTCCCGCTGGTTGGGGAGTCTAGGACTAGGGGGCCCAGGCTAAACATTAGAGCCAGACCTTTCAGGAGTGAAGTTGGGAAACACTTCTACACACAAAGGGTGATAGAAGTTTGGAACTCTCTTCTGCAAATGACAATTGATGCTAGATCAATTGTTCATTTTAAAACTGAGATCGATAGATTATTGTTAATCAAAAGGCATTAAGGGATATGGGGCAAAGGCGGGTATATGGAGTCATGTGCGCGCACTAGGTCCGTGCAGCAGAGCAGGTCTCCAGTCGTCCTGGTTAACCCTTGCCACTGGACCAAGACCTCGCTCTGTCAAGCCCGTGTGGTGGCTGATGTGCAACGGCCACCACACGTCAAAAAAATCCACCCACAGGGATCTTTCACTCCATCAATTGGAGTTCAGGACTGGAACATCGGGTCCTTCATTGAACTCGTGTGGAAGCAAGTCAGCCTCGTTCGAGGGACCGCCTATGGTGATGATGATGGAGTTAGGTCGCAGATCAGCCAGGATCTCACTGAATGGCGGAGCAGGCTCGAGGGGCTGAATGGGCCTCCTCCTGCTCCTGTCTTCCCGTCAGGAGAGCTTGCGCCGTTTGATTTTAAGATGAGCAAAAAGCCGTCCGCTTCTCCGCACCCGAGCCCCGTCCAAAAACTGAAGTCGCCCCATCCCCCATAAGGCGGCAAATCTCGAGCCTACCTGGATTTCAACGTACCTGCAAGACCCCTCCACCAAGCAGGGAGGAAAACGCGGCAAATACAACGCAAGCCGTACCGTACATCAAAGCTGAAAAAAGACCAGAGAGAAGGTATTTACATCAACGACAAATTGCGTTTATACAGACATCCCCCGGGATCTGCTCGACCTATTGGAAAAATAACAAGATTTTAACGCACTTCATGAACACCCACCCGCTGGGCCGGGGGGTGGTAGCGGGGAGGGTGTGGAACCCCAATCGCCGTCCCTGATGTTGGAGCCGGGGGGACTTGGAGGACCTGGAGCTGTTTTGCGGCCCGGTCTCTCCGTGCTCCCCGGTGACGGACCCCCGTCGGCTGCATCTTCCCGGCCCGGCATCCCGGGGGGGGGGGGGGGGGGAGCCCAGGGAGGACTGCTCTGCCGACGATCCTGGGGGTGGGATCGTGACAGAGGTAGGGCCGGGTGGTGCGGCCGGGCCGTTTGCCGTACCCGGTGCGGTCGACGGACCGGCTGCTGGTGGCGAGGGAAACGGGGACTCGGCGGAGGGCGCAGGAGAAGGTCTGGAGCCAATCACCAGTGAGGCGGTGGATCTCCTCGTGCCTCGCCGTTAATACAGTGAAACGTTCCACAGAGCTCCACGGCAGTGTTATCAAACAGAATTTGACACCAAGCCACATAAAGCAACATTAAGGCAGGTCACCAAGAGTTTGTTCAAAGAGGGAGGTTTGAAGGAACATCCTGAAGGAAGAGGGAGATGTTTAGGGAGGGAATTCCAAGGCTTAGGGCCCAGGCAGCTGAAGACACGGCTGCCAATGATGGAGCGATTATAATCAGAGATGCGCAAGAGGGCAGAATTGAAGGAGAAAGAAGAAAGACTTGCATTTATATAGCGCCTTTCATGACCACCGGACGTCTCAAAGCGCTTTACAGCCAATGAAGTACTTTTGGAGTGCAGTCACTGTTGTAATGTGGGAAACGCGGCAGCCAATTTGCGCACAGCAAGCTCCCACAGACAGCAATGTGATAATGACCAGATAATCTGTTTTTTGTTATGTTGATTGAGGGATAAATATTGGCCCCAGGACACCGGGGATAACTCCCCTGCTCTTCTTCGAAATAGCACTATGGGATCTTTTATGTCCACCTGAGAGAGCAGGCGGGGCCTCGGTTTAACGTCTCATCTGAAAGACGGCACCTCCGACAGTGCGGCGCTCCCTCAGTTCTGCCCCTCTGACAGTTCAGCACTGCCTCAGCACTGCCTGCATTTTTGTGCTCAAGTTCCTGGACTGGGGCTTGAACCCACAACCTTCTGACTCAGAGGAGAGTGTGCTGCCCACTGAGCCACGGCTGACACTCCAGAGATCACAGCGCAGAGATCTCGGAGGATTGTACGGCTGAAGGGCGGGGTGGGGGGGTGGGGGTTTACAGAGATAGGGAGAGAGGTGGGCCATACGAGAAGCAGCCACCTCAATAAGTTGACGTTGGCAAGCTGGAAACGAGAAGGACCTTTTGAAGCTCAAGCCCTCGCTGTGACTAATTTGTTGCTTCAGCGTGGACTTTACCCAGCTCGTGTAATCTCCTGAGGGTGGGGACTGAGCAGAGGGAAAGCATCCAATGAGATAAAACTCTAAACATTCTCGCTGCCCTTCAGGATAATCTTTGCAAAAACTCAAGGATATCAATCATACATTACATTGCATTATTCAACCCTGACCAGTCGCATTCCACAGATAATATTCCTTGGCCCCAGTAGCGTAGAACCCATCCAGAAAAACACTTGATGATCTGCTACACTTATCCTGATGGCTTGCAGTCCTGCTGTTAACCTGTTGTGTCTCTGTAACTTATTTGCTTCATGGGTTCTTTGCTGAAGAACTCATAGCAACACCTTGCCGTTAAGAACTAGTTGGTTTATTAACAAAGATTTAACAATCACACTACACATTACCAGTTCATCCACTCGGCTCACGACTGCATACCTCATCGTGGATGGCCCAGACCCAACTGGCTGGGGTTTTATTGAGTCTTGTGAACAACATGTGACTGGCTAAGCCACTCACAATGCAACAGCTCTGCAAACCTGCGAGCCTACGATACAGCCTCCAGCTCTTACTGGGCATGTTACACAGAAATACAGAGTATTTACAGCACAGAAACCAACCATTTGACCCAATTGGTCAATGCTGACACCAGCTCCTCCCACCTTACTTCATCTCACCCGATCAGCATATCTTTCTATTCCCTTCTCCCTCATGTGCTTATCCATCTTTCCCTAAAATGCACCTCTACTATCCGCCTCAAACATTCCCTGTGGTAACATTCTCACCACTCTCTGAGTAAAGAAGTTTCTCCTAAATTCCTGATTGGATTTATTAGTGACGATCTTATATTGATGGGCCCCTAGTTCTGGTCTCTCCCACAAAACGAGTGGGTAGGGAGAGATTAAAAAATTCATGTGGAGCACGTATACAGTTCATACACCAGGACGCCACCGATAATGATGAAAGTGCTCCTCAACGGCATCCCAGTATCAATGGAGTTAAACACGGGGGCCAGCCAGTCCCTGATGGGTATCAAACAGTTCGAAAAGTTGTGGGCGTCCAAGGCTAGGAGGCCAAAATTATCGCTGATTGATGCACAGCTACGGACTTACACAAAGCAGATCATTCCGGTGCTAGGCAGCGCCACGGTAGTCGTGACCCACAAAGATTCGGAGAACAGGTTGCCACTCTGGATTGTCCCAGGGGACGGTCCCGCACTACTGGGGAGGAGCTGGCTTGCTGTCATGAACTGGAAATGGGGCGATGTCAATGCAATTTCCTCTGTGGAGCGAGTATCATGCTCACAGGTCCTGGACAAATTTGACTCATTATTTCAACCCGGCATCAGCACTTTCATGGGGGCCAAGGTAGTGATTCACATAAACCCGGACGCCAGACAAGTACACCACAAGGCCAGAGCGGTGCTTTACGTGATGCGGGAAAAGATAGAAGGCGAATTGGACCGCCTGTTGAGGGAAGGCATCATCTCGCCAGTCGAATTCAGTGACTGGGCGAGCCCGATTGTGCCGGTGCTCAAGGCGGATGGGTCGGTCAGGATATGTGGTGATTACAAGGCCACCATCAATCGGGTGTCACTCCAAGACCAGTACCCACTACCGAGAGCGGAGGACCTCTTCGTGACGCTATCTGGTGGCAAACCTTTTTCAAAATTGGACCTGACCTCAGCTTACATGACCCAGGAGCTGGCAAGTGAGTTGAAGAAGCTGACCACCATCACGTCACACAAGGGGTTGTTTGAGTACAACAGATGTCCGTTCGGGATTCGCTCGGCCGCCGCGATCTTCCAACGAAATATGGAAAGCCTCCTCAAGTCGATTCCAGGGACGGTGGTTTTTCAGGATGACACCCTCATCACGGGTTACGATACTGAAGAACACCTCCACAACCTGGAGGAGGTGCTACGCAGACTGGACCGGGTAGGTCTGCGACTGAAAAAGGCGAAGTGCGTCTTCCTAGCTCCAGAGGTAGAATTCCTTGGGCTGAGGGTAGCAGCAGATGGAATCAGACCTACTGCATCCAAGACGGAAGCGATCCAGAGAGACCCAGACCCCGTAACACGACGGAGCTGTGTTCGTTCCTGGGGCTCCTGAACTATTTTGGTAACTTTCTTCCCAAATTGAGCACGTTGCTAGAGCCGCTACACGTGCTCCTACGCAAAGGTCGTGATTGGGTCTGGGGGGACAGCCAGGAAAGGGCTTTTAATAGAGCACGCAATTTGTTATGTTCCAACAATCTGTTAACGCTATATGACCCATGTAAGAAACTTGTGTTAACGTGCGATGCGTCGTCCTGTGGTGTCGGGTGTGTGTTGCAGCATGTCAATGTCAAGGGTCAGTTACAGCCGGTAGCTTATGCCTCCAGGAGTCTGTCCCAGGCAGAAAGGGGTTACGGGATGGTAGAAAAGGGGGCGCTCGCATGTGTATATGCGGTAAAGAAAATGCACCAGTACCTGTTTGGCAGGAAATTTGAGCTGGAGACAGATCACAAACCCCTAACGTCCCTTTTGGCTGACAACAAGGCCATAAATGCAAACGCATCGGCCCGCATACAGAGGTGGGCACTCATGTTAGCTGCCTATGACTATACAATTCGGCACTGATCGGGCACCGAAAACTGCGCCGATGCACTCAGCAGGCTCCCACTAGCCACCACTGAGGGGGCTACCGAGCATGCTGCTGAGATGGTCATGGCTGTTGAAGCTTTCGGAAGCGAAGGCTTACCCGTGACAGCCCGTCAGATCAAAGTCTGAACAAATAGAGACCCGCTATTGTCTCTAGTCAAGAAATGTGTCCTGAATGGAGACTGGGCAGCCACGTACAGGGCATGCCCTGAGGAATTTAAACCATTTCACAGGCGCAAGGATGAACTCTCGATTCAGGCCGATTGCCTACTGTGGGGAAACCGAGTAGTCATGCCCCAGATGGGCAGAGAGGTGTTCATCAGAGAACTCCACAATGAGCACCCGGGCATTGTCATGATGAAGGCAATTGCCAGGTCACACGTTTGGTGGCCAGGGATAGACGCAGATCTGGAACTTTGTGTTCGCAGGTGCAACACGTGTGCCCAGCTGGGCAATGCGCCCAGGGAAGCCCCCCTTAGCCCCTGGCCATGGCCCGCCAAGCCTTGGTCACGCATCCATGTGGACTACGCAGGTCCTTTCATGGGAAAAATGTTTTTGGTTGTAGTAGACGCCTACTCCAAATGGATCGAGTGTGACATTTTAAATTCAAGCACATCCTCTGCCACGGTAGAAAGTCTATGGGCAATGTTCGCCGCCCACGGTCTACCGGACGTCTTGGTCAGCGACAATGGCCTGTGCTTCACAAGCACTGAATTCCAGGACTTCATGGCAGGCAATGGAATTAACCATGTTAGAACGGCACCGTTCAAGCCAGCCTCAAACGGCCAGGCAGAACGAGCAGTGCAGATAATCAAACAGGGGATGCTCAGAATCCAAGGGAGTTCCCTACAAACCCGCTTATCACGCCTCCTGTTGGCCTATAGATCCCGACCATACTCGCTCACAGGGGTTCCACCTGCAGAGCTGCTAATGAAAAGGACGCTCAAAACCCAGCTCTCCCTTATACACCCCACTATGAAAGAAATTTTTGATAGCAGGCATCAGTCACAATGTGACTACCATGACAGGAATGCGAGGGCGCGATGTATTGATGTAAATGATCCTGTTTTTGTCCTCAACTACGCTGCAGGGCCTAAATGGCTCACAGGCACTATGATTGCCAAAGAGGGAAATAGGATTCTGGTAGTTAAACTTACCAATGGACAAATCTGCCGCAAACACGTGGATCAAACTAAAAGGAGGTTCAGCAACACCATAGAAGAAGCAGAGGAAGAACACGATGTAGAGTTCACTCCACCACAGGTGACCGAACACCGGAACCAAAGGGAGGAGAGCCCAATCACTGTGGGCAGTCCGGTTAGGCCTGAGGCACTGCAAACAGCAGACACTCAGGCCAGCGCCCAACAACCGGAGCCCCAACTCAGGCGCTCTACAAGAGAGCGTAAACCACCAGAGAGACTCAACCTGTGATCCCAATAAGACTTTGGGGAGGAAGGTGATGTCATGTATTCAACCAGCATTGTAACCCATGTATCATCTGACCTAAGTTGTACACCGTGAGAACACTGACCACTAGGTGGGAGACACTCCTAACCTGGACCTTCAGGTATAAAAGGGGAAGCTCCACCCACTTCCATCACTTGAGTGCTAAGGAATAAAGGACAGGTCACAGACTGACCTTCTCTCAAGCCTGGGCCTCGTGTGCATTTATACTGTGTAGTAAGGACCTATCAACATCCACCCTATCAAACCCCTTCATAATTCTAAAGGCCTCTATTAGGTCACCCCTCAGCTTCCTCTTTTCTAGAGTGAAGAGCTTCAGCCTGTTCAATCCTCCTCATGGTTATAAACTTCCAGTTTTAGTATCATCTTTGTAAGTCTATTGTGCACCTTCTCTAGTGCTGAGAATCAGAGAACGAATACAGCACGGAAAGAGGCCATTCGACCCGTCGAACCCGTGCCCGCTCTCTGCAAGAGCATTTCAGCAAGTCCCACTCCCCCGCCTTTTCCCTGTAGCCCTGCAATTTTTTTTCCTTCAGGTGCTTATCCAGTTCTCTTTTGAAAGCCGCGATTGAGTCCGTCTCCACCACCCTGTCAGGCAGCGCATTCCAGATCCTAACCACTCGCTGCGTAAAAAGTTTTCCTCGTGTGGCCTTTGGTTCTTCTGCCATCGCCTTAAATCTGTGTCCTCTGGTTCTCGACCCTTCCACCAATGGGAACAGTTTCTCTCGATCTCTACTCTGTCCAGACCCCTCATGATTTTGAATAACTCTATCAAATCTCTCAACCCTCCCTGATCTAAGGAGAACAACCCCAGCCTCTCCGGTCTATCCTCACATTTGCTTACATTGAATTCCAGTTGCCACAGTTCTGCCCATTCAATTATATTAAAGGAATCAAGGGATATCCATGTAACTGAAGTCCCTCTATGTCCTTTTTACAATTAAGATAATATTGGATAATTTCTCTTGTGAGTTTTCCTATTCCACATTGTCACCACAGTTCAGTGTCGTGTTCTCAGGGATATTTTATTCCGTGACCATAGAAAAGTTCATATATGTTACTATCTTGCTGGGCATTGGCAATGCAAATCCTGAAGTCCATGACTACCAGTATGTAAGGGAAATGTGCGCTTTGCATTTTAATGGGAGTATTGGAAGCTTTTTACTGTGATCATTTTAACATTATTCAAGATGAGAGATGTTAGTGCTGAGAAATGGGGCACATTCCCATTTCAGTCAGTCAGCGTCCCAGGGCAGGTACAGCATGGGTTAGATACAGAATAAAGCTCCCTCTACACTGTCCCATCAAACACTCCCAGGGCAGGTACAGCACGGGGTTAGATTCAGAGTAAAGCTCCCTCCACACTGTCCCATCAAACACGCCCAGGGCAGGTACAGCACGGGGTTAGATACAGAGTAAAGCGCCCTCTACACTGTCCCATCAAACACTCCCAGGGCAGGTACAGCACGGGTTAGATACAGAATAAAGCTCCCTCTACACTGTCCCATCAAACACTCCCAGGGCAGGTACAGCACGGGGTTAGATTCAGAGTAAAGCTCCCTCCACACTGTCCCATCAAACACGCCCAGGGCAGGTACAGCACGGGGTTAGATACAGAGTAAAGCTCCCTCTACACTGTCCCATCAAACGCTCCCAGGGCAGGTACAGCACGGGGTTAGATACAGAGTAAAGCTCCCTCTACACTGTCCCATCAAACACTCCCAGGGCAGGCACTGCCCCCTTATACGTGACAGCACCATCTTGCAAAAAAGGAAAAAAGGGAAAGAAAATGGGAAAAAATTATTCTTGGTACATTTTGTGGTTGAGGAACTGAGGTGAAGGGTCATGGCCCATCGTACAGATCATCATCAGGGCGGACACAAGCAGGAAAGTAGATGAAGGAACAGGGGTTGTGTGGTGCCAAGCTTGGCATAATAGAAGGCTGCAGCTCTGGGTACTTTCTCAAAGATGCCCACGCTCTCAACCAATGTCTTGCTCGAGGCTGTGTCGGGAGTGCAGATGGAAGCATAAAATCACAGAGTGATATCGATAGATTAATGAATGAGCAAAACTGTGGTAAATGGATTTCAATGTAGGCAGATGCCAGGTCTTCCACTTTGGACCTAAAAAGGATAGAACAGCGTACTTTCTAAATGGTGAAAAGCTAAAAACAGTGGCTGTCCAAAGAGACTTGGGGTCCAGGTACATCGATCATTAAAATGTCACAAACAGGTACAGAAAATAATCAAAAGGTCTAATGGAATGCTGGCCTTTATATCTAGCCTGACATCAGTCGTGGGGAAAATATTGGAATCAATTATTAAGGTTGAAATAGCAGCACATTTAGAAAGCAGTGACAGGATCAGTCCAAGTCAGTATGGATTTATGAAAGGGAAATCATGCTTGACAAATCTTCTGGAATTTTTTGAGGATGTAACTAGTAGAGTGGACAAGGGAGAACCAGTGGATGTGGTGTATTTGGACTTTCAAAAGGCCTTTGACAAGGTCCCATACAAGAGATTGGTGTGCAAAATCAAAGCACAAGGTATTGGTGGTAATGTACTGGCGTGGATAGAGAACTGTTTGGCAGACAGGAAGCAGAGAGTCGGGATAAACGGGTCCTTTTCAGAATGGCAGGCAGTGACTAGTGGAGTGCCGCAGGGCTCAGTGCTGGGACCCCAGCTCTTTACAATATACATTAATGATGTGGATGAAGGAATTGAGTGTAATATCTCCAAGTTTGCAGATGACACTAAACTGAGTGGCGGTGTGAGCTGTGAGGAGGATGCTAAGAGGCTGCAGGGTGACTTGGACAGGTTAGGTGAGTGGGCAAATGCATGGCAGATGCAGTATAATGTGGATAAATGTGAGTTTATCCATTTTGGTGGCAAAAACACGAAGGCAGAATATTATCTGAACGGTGGCAGATTAGGAAAAGGGGAGGTGCAACGAGACCTGGGTGTCATGGTTCATAAGTCATTGAAAGTTGGCATGCAGGTACAGCAGGCGGTGAAGAAGGCAAATGGCATGTTGGCATTCATAGCGAGAGGATTTGAGTATAGGAGCAGGGAGGTCTTACTGCAATTGTACAGGGCCTTGCTGAAGCCTCACCTGGAATATTGTGTTCAGTTTTGGTCTCCTAATCTGAGGAAGGACATTCTTGCTATTGAGGGAGTGCAGCAAAGGTTCACCAGACTGATTCCCAGGATGGCTGGACTGACATATGAGGTGAGATTGGATCAACTGGGCCTTTATACAGTGGAGTTTAGAAGGATGAGAGGGGATCTCATAGAAACGTATAAGATTCTAACGGGACGGGACAGGTTAGATGTGGGAAGAATGTTCCCGATGTTGGGGAAGTCCAGAACCAGGGGACACAGTCTTAGGATAAGGGGTAGGCCATTTAGGACTGAGATGAGGAGAAACTTCTTCACTCAGGGAGTTGTTAACCTATGGAATTCCCTGCCGCAGAGAGTTGTTGATGCCAGTTCATTGGATATATTCAAGAGGGAGTTAGATATGGCCCTTACGGCTAAAGGGATCAAGGGAAATGGAGAGAAGGCAGGTAAGGGTTACTGAGGTGAAGGATCTTATTGAATGGTGGTGCAGGCTCGAAGGGCCGAATGACCTACTCCTGCACCTATTTTCTATGTTTCTATGTTTCTATGACTGGAATACAAGGGGGTAGAAGTTATGCTGCAGCTGTACAAAGCCCTGGTTGGACCCCACCTGAAGCACTGTGAGCAGTTCCGGGCCCCACACCTGAAGCACTGTGAGCAGTTCCGGGCCCCACACCTGGAGCACTGTGAGCCGTTCCGGGCCCCACACCGTCGGGAGAATATATTGGCCATAGAGGGAGTGCAGTGTGGATTTACCAGAATGATACCCAGACTCCAAGGGTTAAATTACGAGGTTACACAAATTAGAGTTGCATTCCCTGGAATTTAGAAGGCTAAGGGGCGATCTGATCGAAGTTTTCAGGATATTAAGGGGAACACACAGGGTAGATCGAGAGAGACTATTCTCCGCTGGTTGGGGAGTCTAGGACTAGGGGGCATAGTCTAAACAATTAGAGCCAGACCTTTCAGAAGTGAAATTAGGAAACACTTCTAAACACAAAGGGTGGTAGAAGTTTGGAACTCTTCTGCAAACGGGAATTGATGCTGGATCAATTGTTAATGTTAAATCGGAGATTGATAGATTTTTGTCAACCAAAGGTATTAAGGGACATGGGCCAAAGGCGGGTATATGGAGATAGGTCGCAGATCAGCCATGATCTGATTGAATGGTGGTACAGGCTCGAGGGGCTGAATGGCCACCTCCTGTTCCTATGGTAACAGGGTCAAGGGGTTGAATGGCCTCCTCCTGTTCCTATGATAACGGGGTCGAGGGGCTGAATGGCCTCCTCCTGTTCCTATGGTAACAGGGTCAAGGGGTTGAATGGCCTCCTCCTGTTCCTATGATAACAGGGTCAAGGGGTTGAATGGCCTCCTCCTGTTCCTATGATAACGGGGTCGAGGGGCTGAATGGCCTCCTCCTGTTGCTATGGTAACAGGGTCAAGGGGTTGAATGGCCTCCTCCTGTTCCTATGGTAACAGGGTCGAGGGGCTGAATGGCCTCCTCCTGTTCCTATGATAACAGGGTCGAGGGGCTGAATGGCCTCCTCCTGTTCCTACGTTCAGATGTTACTCTGAGAAATTCTGCAAAGCTGTGTACAGTTTTGGTCTCCTTACCTAAGGAAGGATATCCTTGCTGTGGAGGGAGTGCCACGAAGGTTCACCAGACTGATTCCTGGGATGAGACGGTGCTCCTATGCGGAGAGATTGAGTGGATTGGGCCTGTATTCTCTGAAGTTTAGAAGAATGAGAGGTGATCTCATTGAAAGTATGAAATTCTTACGATAGATTCGATGCTGAGCGGCTGTTTCACCTGGCTGGCGAGTTTTGAACTAGGGGGCATATCTTGGGATAAGAGGTTGGCCATTTGGGACTGAGAAGAGGAGAACGTTCTTCACTCAGAGGGTGGTGAAACCTTGGAATTCCCTACCCCAGAGAACTGTGGAGGCTCCATCGTTGAGTATATTCAGACTGAGATCGATGGATTTTTGGGCACGAGGGGAATCAAGGGATATGGAGAAGGGGCGGGGAGGTTGAGTTGAGGTCGGTGATCAGCCATGATCTTATTGAATGGCGGAGCAGGCTCGAGGGGCCGAATGGCCTACTCCTGCTCCTAATTCTTATGTTCTAATGTAGCACACTACTTAGCCACCCGCCTTCACTAATAGTGCTCGTTTATTATTGCCTTTATCTGGGATGCTGCAGGTTGGATGCCTGGGAACACGCGGACAGATACTTACACAACCCTTTCGATATTAGGATCAGCCTTTTCTCGGACATTGTTTTCATCCTGGGTTTGATTATGTCCTCCAAAGTGACTGCGGCCATAGCGTTGATACTCGTGGAGGCTGTGCTGTAAAGAGATGACATTTCAAGCTATGGCCCTTGCGTGGCATTGACCTGTCTTGTTTGAGCGGACTCTCAGCTCTGGGCCAGAAGCTTGTGGCTTTCAAGCGCGTGAGTGAGTAAAATAGCCTGATGTTTCAGCGCAGAAATGAGGGCATGTTGGAAGGACATTCCTTCACATGAGGTGTTAATCTGAGATCCTATCTGCTTGTCGGGTGGATGTTAAGCATCACAAGGGACAACTAGAAGAACAAAAAGTTGTTCTGGCCTCATTCATCCCTCGACCAACAGCACCAAAATCATAGAATGATTACAGTAGGAGGCCATTCGGCCCATCGAGTCCGTGCCAGCTCTCTGCAAGAGCGCTTCAGCGAGTCCCACTCCCCCGCACGTTACCTGTACCCCTCAATATTTTTTTCATTCAGGTACTGATCCAATTCCCTTTTGAAAGCCACGGTTGAATCTGCCTCCACCACCCTCTCAGGCAGCACATTCCACATCCTAACCACTGGCTGCGTAAAAGGATTTTCCTCATGTCGCCTTTGGCTCTTCTGCCAATCACCTTAAATCTGTGTCCTTTGGTTCCACCAATGGGAACAGTTTCTCTCTCTCTACTCTGTCT
Organism: Pristiophorus japonicus; assembly: GCF_044704955.1. Lineage (NCBI taxonomy): Eukaryota > Metazoa > Chordata > Chondrichthyes > Pristiophoridae > Pristiophorus > Pristiophorus japonicus. The sequence continues at coordinate 6,914,616 of NC_091994.1, forward strand.
AGATCCCGCATGATTTTGAACACCTCGATCAAATCTCCTCTCAACCTTCTCTGCTCCAAGGAGAACAATCCCAGCTTCTCCAGTCTATCCCCGTCACTGAAGTCCCTCATCCCTGGAACCATTCTCGTCAATCCTTTCTGCTCCCTCTCTAAGGCCTTCACATCCTTCCTAAAGTGCGGTGCCCAGAATTGGACACAATACTCCAGTTGGGGCTGAACCCGTGTGAACAGATTAACTAGTCATTCATCGCAAGGGCTGTTTGTGGGATGTGATTGGCTGCCTATGCAACAGACGCTATGCTTCAAAAGTGCTTCTCTGAAGCACTCGACATCTTGATGGCACGAGGATAGAAAGAAAGAATTGACATTTATATCACACCTTTCATAACCTCAGAATATTCCATCGTACCTGAAGGCCGGTGAAGTACTTTTGAAATGTAGTCGCTCTAGTAGGTGAACAAGGCAGCCAATTTGCACACAGCTAGCTCGCATACGCAGCAGTGAGATAAATGACTAGTTAATGATTTTGACAGTGCTGATTGAAGAAGATATTGTTGGTCAGGACACCGGGACAACTCCCTGCTTTTTTTTGGAAAAAGTGCCATGGGACCTTTAACATGCACTGGGTCAAACAGATGGGACCTCAGTTAATGCCACCTTCCTATCATGTCATCATTGGCAGTCCCTCGAAATCGAGGAAGACTTGCTTCCACTCTAAAAGTGAGTTCTCGGGTGACTGTGCAGTCCGCTACAGGAATGACAGTCTCTGTCACAGGTGGGACAGACAGTGGTTGGAGGAAAGGATGGGTGGGACTGGTTTGCCGCACGCTCCTTCCGCTGCCTGCGCTTGTTTTTTGCATGCTTGGGAGCCATCTGTGTGAGCAAAGGAACCTTGAGCATACCCTCCCTAACAGAAAGAGCGCCCCTTTTGTTTTAGGATTATACTCCCAAGTAGTAACTGTCGCAATGATGAATCTTAGAAGCTCCAGATAAAGGCTGTATAGATAAGTAGGAAATTGAAACAAGGAACCATGTTAATTAAGTGTTTGAAGAACTCCTTATCTGTATTTGTTGACCGCAAGGGCAGAACTAATACACGTGATGGAACCATAGTTTCTTTGTCTGTTGTCTGTATAGGAATGATGTGTTTTTGAACCTCTGTAGAAGTCTTTGCTCAGCCTTTGATTTAGCAGGAGTTTTCCTTGTATGCAAGTAAAATCTATTAAAGGGACATCTACCTGGCTGTTTATGTCTGAGTTTCATTTTTTATAGTTAAATTGAGAGTGGAGATTTCGACACACCACACGGGCTTGACAGAGCTCGGCCTTTATCCAGTGGCAAGGGTTAACCAGGACGACTGGAGACCTGCTCTGCTGCATGGACCCAGTGCGCACATACATCGCAGTGTGGGCTGGTCCGTGCTGCCCCTGGGCCCGCGGCTCTTCTGGGCCCTACCATCACCATTGTAGGAGCACCATCACCACACGGACTGCAGTGGTTCAAGGAGAAGGCCCATCACCATCTCTCGGGGCAACTCGGAATGAGCAATGCTTGCAACCTTGCCGGCAGCAGCTACATTACGTGAATAGATTTTAAAATAAGACAAAGATTATGAGGCATAATGTAAATTCTTCCCAATGTAACAAAGTGTTTTAGCATCCCCTTAAATCCCACACTTATTACCTCAATGTCCCGCTGAAGGCAGCAGCAAGGAACAAGCCTGGAACTCCAGGGTAGTTCTGAAAAATATCCAGCACCATGTATGGCATCATCTGAAAGTAGAAAGAAAGTCTTGTGTTAACCAATGTCAAGACCCACAATCCCAATCAACGTTTTACAGGAGGGTCGTCAGAGAGACAATCACTGTGAGGGGAAGGCACACGAGACGTGGCCAGGGTCACCATGTGCATTGCCATGGGAGATCAACTAGTGTGTGCCTGGCTATATCTGTGTGTGTGTGTGTGTGTGTGTGTGTGTGTGTGTGTGTGTATGTGTGTGTGTGTGTGTGTATATATATGTGTGTGTATCTATATGTGTATGTGTGTGTGTGTGTGTATATATGTGTGTGTATCTATATGTATGTGTATATGTGTGTGTGTATGTGTGTATATATGTGTGTGTATCTATATGTGTATGTGTGTGTGTGTGTGTGTATATATGTGTGTGTATCTATATGTGTATATGTGTGTGTGTGTGTGTGTATATATGTGTGTATATCTATATGTGTATGTGTGTGTGTGTGTATATATGTGTGTGTATCTATATGTGTATATGTGTGTGTGTGTGTATATATGTGTGTATATCTATATGTGTGTGTGTGTGTGTGTATATATGTGTGTATATCTATATGTGTATATGTGTGTGTGTGTGTGTGTATATATGTGTGTATATCTATATGTGTATGTGTGTGTGTGTGTGTGTGTATATATGTGTGTATATCTATATGTGTATGTGTGTGTGTGTGTGTATGCGGCTGGGCAGGCCACATTGTCCACATGCCAGACGCGAGACTCCCGAAGCAAGCGCTCTACTCTGAACTCCTTCACAGCAAACGAGCCAAAGGTGGGCAGAGGAAACGTTACAGGGACACCCTCAAAGCCTCCCTGATAAAGTGCAACATCCCCACCGACACCTGGGAGTCCCTGGCCAAAAATCGCCCTAAGTGGAGGAAGTGCATCCAGGAGGGCGCTGAGCACCTCGAGTCTCATTGCCAAGAGCATGCAGAAACCAAGCGCAGGCAGCGGAAGGAGCATGCAGCAAACCAGACTCCCCACCCACCCTTTCCCTCAACCACTGTCTGTCCCACCTGTGACAGACTGTAATTCCCGTATTGGACTGTTCAGCCACTTAAGGACTAATTTTAAGAGTGGGAGCAAGTCTTCCTTGATTCTGAGGGACTGTCTATGTTGATATGTGTATATGTGTCTATGTATGTGTGTATATGCATATATGCTTAAACACACATACACAAAATATATGTGTATATCCATGTGGGTATATGTATGTGTGTGTATTTGTGTATATAAGATATAGGCCTTGAAATTCGGGTCGTTTGCGACTCCCGTTAGTGCCTCTGGGGGGCGCTAAGGTGAAGCGAGCGGGCTAAAGACTCCCGCTAAATTCGCCGGTAGTTTAGCAGCGGCGGTAACCTGTAGCGCCCCGCTCTGCTGCGCCGGCGATGATGACATCATCACCGTGCGCAGCGCCCCGTTAGCGCCCCAGCCCCTGAATTGTGTATCGCTCCCTGAAGCTGCGCCGGACGATGGTGGCGGCAGCTCCGGGGGGGGGGGGGGGGGAGGGGGGGGGGGCGAGTACCAGGCGGCCGGCCGCTCGTGGGGCAGAGGTTAAAGGTCAGGGTGAGCTGCTGTTTTTAAAAAAAAAGTTTGCCGCCTTGTTTTTTGTGCGCCCCGTTGCCGCTTCGAATGTGGGGTCCATGCCGTGATCCATGAGGAGTGCCAGGCTGTTGGCACGGCACCCCCACTCCCCGGGTTCCACGTATTTTTGCTGCGGAGTTTGCAGCTTGGGCCCTTCCCGTTAATTCAGGGCGGAACAGGTTAATGCAGGTTAATTCAGCCCCCGGCGTCCGCCCTGCTACAGGAAGTCGAGCGCCTCATTTAGCACCGCGCTTCCCTCTGGGGGCGGTGACCCCAATTTCTCGCGGGAGGCGAGACCCCCGCCCCTGGTGCTTTGTCGCACAGCCTCACGAGCGTTATATTGGGCGGTACCAAATTTTCCTCCGACGTATTTCCGCTATGAATTTCCTTGTTCTTTTTGTCTCCCGCTGTCCCTGCCCCTTGTTTCTGGGGTACGGTTCCATGGGTGCTGGCTGTCCACATGCACCGTATCCAAGTAACCACACGTGTCTTTACATAGCTTTTCACAAAAAGGTGTGTGGGTGGGGGTGAGCAGAGGTTATGGAGCAGGGTGCGGGGTGTGCTGTCGAAATGCAAGTTGCTTTCTTATATATCTCCATTTCCAAATTCTCGTCCTTGTTTACAAATCTCTCCCTGGTCTCGCCCCCTCCCTATCTCTGTAATCTCCTCCAGCCACCCCACCCCCCGAGATCTCTGCGCTCTAATTCTGTCTTCCTGGGGCATCCCTGATTATAATCACTCAACCATTGGTGGCTGTGCCTTCTGTTGCCTGGGCCCCAAGCTCTGGAACTCCCTGCCTAAACCTCTCTACCTCTCTCTCCTCCTTCAATATGCTCTGTAAAACCTACCTCTTTGACCGAGCTTTTGGTCACCTGCCATAATTTCTTCTTATGTGGATCCCGCAAATCCCCCGGGAGGACAGACGCACCAATGTCAGTGTCCTCGACCAGGCCAACATCCCCAAGCATTGAAGCACTGACCACACTCGACCAGCTCTGTTGGACGGGCCACATTGTCCGCATGCCCGACACGAGACTCCCTAGGCAAGCGCTCTACTCGGAACTCCTACACGGCGAGCGAGCCCCAGGTGGACAGAGGGAACGTTTCAAGGACATCCTCAAAGCCTCCCTGATAAAGTGCAACATCCCCACCGACACCTGGGAGTCCCTGGCCAAAGACCGCCCTAAGTGGAGGAAGTGCATTTGGGAGGGCGCTGAGCACCTCGAGTCTCGTCGCCGAGAGCATGCAGAAAGCAAGCGCAGGCAGCGGAAGGAGCGTGCGGCAAACCAGTCCCACCCTCCCTTTCCTTCAACCACTGTCTGTCCCACCTGTGACAGAGACTGCAATTCCTGTATTGGACTGTTCAGTCACCTGAGAACTCACTTTTAGAGTGGAAGCAAGTCTTCCTCGATTTCGAGGGACTGCCTATGATGATGATGTGGCTCAGTGTCAAATTTTTTGTCTTATAACGCTCCTGCGAGGCCCCTTGGGATGTTTTACTATGTTACAGGCACTATATATAAATTCAAGTTGTTTTTGTTGTTGTTATACTAGCGCTAGAAGGTTCTGGTGAAGACCATTCTTCCGTCTGTTGCTCATTCAGCCATTTTTTCACTGCGCTCGACTCACCTGATCAGGTGCGGCAACATGCCCAGCTCGGAAAGGATCACAGTCCCTGTACAAGGCAAACATAATGATCCCACAGGTTGCTGCACTCGTCACAATCAGCCACAGGCCGATCTGGTTCACCAGGATAGCTCTGTAAACAAACGCAAGCAGAGTCAGGCACTCAAAGCGTTCCGCAATTCAACTTTCACTTACAGTTCCCGTCAGCCGAGGGCAACCAGGACACTGCTCGAAAATGAACGTCCGATTGATATCATTAAAAGAAAAAACAAAATAAAGATTGTTCTTGACGTCAGGGACAGCATCGGCTGGACTTGGCCCCCGGACACGAGTCCTTGTTGGGAGCAATTCTCCTTCGTCGGCCAGTAAGGAATGACGCCATTTTTCCTCTTTCTTTTAAAAACAGTGTTATCACTGTTCAAGATAAGTGGTTTCGATTGTATCTCTGGCATGGTCGAGATGTCTTTTCCCACAGAGTTACAGCCCTGGGTACAGACGTCTGCACCCCCAGAGTTACAGACCTGGGTACAACCGTCTACAACCCCAGAGTTACAGCCCTGGGACAGACGTCTGCACCCCCAGAGTTACAGCCCTGGGACAGACGTCTGCACCCCCAGAGTTACAGCCCTGGGACAGACGTCTGCAACCCCAGAGTTACAGCCCTGGGTACAGACGTCTGCACCCCCAGAGTTACAGCCCTGGGTACAGACGTCTGCACCCCCAGAGTTACAGCCCTGGGTACAGCCATCTGCGCCCCCAGAGTTACAGCCCTGGGACAGACGTCTGCACCCCCAGAGTTACAGCTCTGGGTACACAGACGTCTGCACCCCCAGAGTTACAGCCCTGGGACAGACGTCTGCACCCCCAGAGTTACAGCCTTGGGTACAGACGTCTGCACCCCCAGAGTTACAGCCCTGGGACAGACGTCTGCACCCCCAGAGTTACAGCCCTGGGACAGACGTCTGCACCCCCAGAGTTACAGCCCTGGGACAGACGTCTGCACCCCCAGAGTTACAGCCCTGGGTACAGCCGTCTGCAACCCCAGAGTTACAGCCCTGGGACAGACGTCTGCACCCCCAGAGTTACAGCCCTGGGTACAGCCGTCTACAACCCCAGAGTTACAGCCCTGGGACAGACGTCTGCACCCCCAGAGTTACAGACCTGGGTACAACCGTCTACAACCCCAGAGTTACAGCCCTGGGACAGACGTCTGCACCCCCAGAGTTACAGCCCTGGGACAGACGTCTGCACCCCCAGAGTTACAGCCCTGGGACAGACGTCTGCAACCCCAGAGTTACAGCCCTGGGTACAGACGTCTGCACCCCCAGAGTTACAGCCCTGGGTACAGACGTCTGCACCCCCAGAGTTACAGCCCTGGGTACAGCCATCTGCGCCCCCAGAGTTACAGCCCTGGGACAGACGTCTGCACCCCCAGAGTTACAGCTCTGGGTACACAGACGTCTGCACCCCCAGAGTTACAGCCCTGGGACAGACGTCTGCACCCCCAGAGTTACAGCCTTGGGTACAGACGTCTGCACCCCCAGAGTTACAGCCCTGGGACAGACGTCTGCACCCCCAGAGTTACAGCCCTGGGACAGACGTCTGCACCCCCAGAGTTACAGCCCTGGGACAGACGTCTGCACCCCCAGAGTTACAGCCCTGGGTACAGCCGTCTGCAACCCCAGAGTTACAGCCCTGGGTACAGACGTCTGCACCCCCAAAGTTACAGCCCTGGGTACAGACGTCTGCACCCCCAGAGTTACAGCCCTGGATACAGCCATCTGCGCCCCCAGAGTTACAGCCCTGGGTACAGACGTCTGCACCCCCAGAGTTACAGCCCTGGGTACAGACGTCTGCACCCCCAAGAGTTACAGCCCTGGGTACAGCCGTCTGCACCCCCAGAGTTACAGCCCTGGGTACAGCCGTCTGCACCCCCAGAGTTACAGCCCTGGCTGAGATGTTCCCCCCCACACAGTCAGTGCATTGTGTCCCATTAGAGAGGAAGGAGTGAAGAAGGGAATACTTTCTGTTGGAAGGGTTCTCCAATCCTGTCTCAAACATGAAGAGACAAATGGAGACACAGAGTGACATTCCCTTGATGGGAAAGCTTGTTTTCCTGCGGTACGCGCGGTTTTTAAAGCTTAACTTTAGATAGCGGTTGAGGAAGCAGGCACAACTCTCGAAGAGAATTAGAGCACGGTCTCTGTTGAGACAGGCGAGTATTGTTCGCAGTCTGTTCCCCTCCATTACCTTCAGTGTTTAGTCCTCGACCCACACTCGACGCGCAGGTCAGACTTTGGGGCCTTTGGAAACTTCTCTCACAGATGGATTCAATTACCCTGCTCAACCTGAGCTCGCAACACAAGCTAACCAAAGGAGGGGCCCATATAAGGGCCGCAGCCCTGTCAGCCTCTGATGGAACAGTTGCTCAGCGATTTATGTGGAAAATGAATAATGCCTGGAAAGTGTCACGAGCCAGTGTGTTGCTGGTATATAGGAATACTTGGGATTTACAGAGTTCCATTACCCTTTGTGTGACGAAACGTTTTCACCCCTGAACGGCCTGGCTCTAATAGTTTCTCTCTCGCCTCCGAGTCAGAAGGTTGTGGGTTCAAGTCGTTTTGAAGTGTAGTCACTGTTGTAGGAAACGCGGCAGCCAATTTGCGCACAGCAAGCTCCCACAGGCAGCAATGTGATAATGACCCAGATGATCTGTTTCAGTGATGTTGGTTGAGGGATAAATATTGGCCCCAGGGCACCGGGGATAACTCCCCCTGCTCTTCTTCCAAATAGCAGCTATGGGATCTTTTACATCCACCTGAGAGAGCAGACGGGGCCTCGGTTTAACATTGCATCCAAAAGACGGCACCTCCGACAGTGCGGCACTCCCTTAGCACTGCACTGGGAACGTCAACCTAGATTTATGCTCTCAAGTCCCTGGAGCGGGACTCGAACCCACAACTTTCTGATGCTGAGGCGAGGGTGCTGCCCACTGAGCCACGGCTGCCCACGATAATTGTGGCATGTCACGATATAGGAGCACTGTAGCCGAGGCCCAAACTCCATGACCCCGGCATTGCACCAAGTGCTGACTCTCAATTGCACCTGTCGGTTTGAGAAGCGGAGTGACCTCCCCACCTAGTTTTTCCGGGATCTGCTTCCAGTGCATGCAGGGCCGGATTCAGGGCCTGGGGCAGGGCCGGGGGCAGGGCCGGATTCAGGGCCTGGGGCAGGGCCTGGGGCAGGGCCGGATTCAGGACCTGGGGTAGGGCCTGGGGCAGGGCCGGGGGCAGGGCCGGATTCAGGACCTGGGGTAGGGCCTGGGGCAGGGCCGGGGGCAGGGCCGGATTCAGGACCTGGGGTAGGGCCTGGGGCAGGGCCGGGGGCAGGGCCGGATTCAGGACCTGGGGTAGGGCCTGGGGCAGGGCCGGGGGTAGGGCCAGATTCAGGGCCTGGGGCCGGGCCTCGGGTAGGGCCGGATTCAGGGCCTGGGGCCGGGCCTGGGTTAGGGCCTGGGGCAAAATGATCCAAATGGGCCGATAGTTATCTTTGTTCATCTTCATTACATTACGTATATGATTCTGATTCTGAGTATGAAAACACAGGTCAGTATATTCAACAATGAAAGCATATATTTCTGTATCAAGTAGGTATATATTCTGGTTCTGGTAACATTGCAATACTAGATTCCTAAACATACATGCAAATTTCTCTCAGTAACATGTGAAATAAAACAGGCTAGTATATATTCTGTTCTGTATATCGGTACATTAGTGTATATAGGTACATTAGTGTATATAGGTACTTCTGTATATAGGTACATGAGCCCCGTGGTTAATCCGCCCCGTGGTTAATCTGCCCCTGGTTAATCCGCCCTGTGGTTAATTCGCCCCGTGGTTAATCCGCCCCATGGTTAATCCGCCCCATGGTTAATCCGCCCCGTGGTTAATAAGAACATAAGAACATAAGAATTAGGAACAGGAGTAGGCCATCTAGCCCCTCGAGCCTGCTTCGCCATTCAACAAAATCATGGCTGATCTGGCCGTGGACTCAGCTCCACTTACCCGCCCGCTCCCCGTAACCCTTACTTCCCTTATTGGTTAAAAATCTATCTATCTGTGACTTGAATACATTCAATGAGCTAGCCTCAACTGCTTCCTTGGGCAGAGAATTCCACAGATTCACAACCCTCTGGTAGATGAAATTCCTTCTCAATTCGGTTTTAAATTGGCTCCCCCGTATTTTGAGGCTGTGCCCCTTAGTTCTAGTCTCCCCGACCAGTGGAAACAACCTCTCTGCCTCTATCTTGTCTATCCCTTTCATTATTTTAAATGTTTCTATCAGATCACCCCTCATCCTTCTGAACTCCAATGAGTAAAGACCCAGTCTACTCAATCTATCATCATAAGGCAACCCCCTCATCTCCGGAATCAACCTAGTGAATCGTCTCTGTACCCCCTCCAACGTTAGTATATCCTTCCTTAAGTAAGGTGACCAAAACTGCACGCAGTACTCCAGGTGCGGCCTCACCAATACCCTATACAGTTGCAGCAGGACCTCCCTGCTTTTGTACTCCATCCCTCTCGCAATGAAGGCCAACATTCCATTCTCCATCCTGATTACCTGCTGCACCTGCAAACTAACTTTTTGGGATTCATGCACAAAGACCCCCAGGTCCCTCTGCACCGCAGCATGTTGTAATTTCTCCCCATTCAAATAATATTCCCTTTTACTGTTTTTTTTTCAAAGGTGGATGACCTCACACTTTCCGACATTGTATTCCATCTGCCAAACCTTAGCCCATTCGCTTAACCTATCCAAATCTCTGTGTCCTCTACACAACCCGCTTTCCCACTAATCTTTGTGTCATCTGCAAATTTTGTTACACTACACTCTGTCCCCTCTTCCAGGTCATCTATGTATATTGTAAACAGTTGTGGTCCCAGCACCGATCCCTGTGGCTCATCACTAACCACCGATTTCCAACCCGAAAAGGAACCATTTATCCCAACTCTCTGCTTTCTGTTAGCTAGCCAATTCTCTATCCATGCTAATACATTTCCTCTGACTCCGTGTATCTTTATCTTCTGCAGTAACCTTTTGTGTGGCACCTTATCGAATGCCTTTTGGAAATCTAAATACACCACATCCATCGGTACACCTCTATCCACCATGCTCGTAATATCCTCAAAGAATTCCAGTAAATTAGTTAAACATGATTTCCCCTTCATGAATCCATGTTGCGTCTGCTTGATTGCACTATTCCTATCTAGATGTCCCGCTATTTCTTCCTTAATGATAGCTTCAAGCATTTTCCCCACTACAGATGTTAAACTAACCAGCCTATAGTTACCTGCCTTTTGTCTGCCCCCTTTTTTAAACAGAGACATTACATTAGCTGCTTTCCAATCCGATGGTACCTCCCCAGAGTCCAGAGAATTTTGGTAGATTATAACGAATGCATTTGCTATAACTTCCACCATCTCTTTTAATACCCTGGGATGCATTTCATCAGGACCAGGGGACTTGTCTACCTTGAGTCCCATTAGCCTGTCCAGCACTACCTCCCTAGTGACAGTGATTGTCTCAAGGTCCTCCCTTCCCACATTCCCGTGACCAGCAATTTTTGGCATGGTTTTTGTGTCTTCCATTGTGAAGACCGAAGCAAAATAATTGTTTAAGGTCTCAGCCATTTCCACATTTCCCATTATTAAATCCCCCTTCTCATCTTCTAAGGAACCAACATTTACTTTAGTCACTCTTTTCTGCTCTTAATCCGCCCCATGGTTAATCCGCCCCATGGTTAATCCGCCCCGTGGTTAATCCACCCCATGGTTAATCCGCCCCGTGGTTAATCCACCCCATGGTTAATCCGCCCCGTGGTTAATCCACCCCATGGTTAATCCGCCCCGTGGTTAATCCACCCCATGGTTAATCCGCCCCGTGGTTAATCCATCCCATGGTTAATCAGCCCCAAGATTAATCCACCCCATGGTTAATCCGCCCTGTGGTTAATCCACCCCATGGTTAATCCGCCCCAAGATTAATCCACCCCATGGTTAATCCGCCCCATGGTTAATCCACCCCATGGTTAATCCGCCCCATGGTTAATCCGCCCCATGATTAATCCACCCCAAGGTTAATCCACCCCAAGGTTAATCCGCCCCATGGTTAATCCACCCCAAGGTTAATCCACCCCAAGGTTAAGCTGCCCCATGGTTAATCCGCCCCATGGTTAATCCACCCCATGGTTAATCTGCCCCATGGTTAATCCATCCCACGGTTAATCCACCCCAAGGTTAAGCTGCCCCATGGTTAATCCGCCCCATGGTTAATCCACCCCATGGTTAATCCGCCCCATGGTTAATCCATCCCACGGTTAATCCACCCCATGGTTAATCCGCCCCATGATTAATCCACCCCAAGGTTAATCCACCCCAAGGTTAAGCTGCCCCATGGTTAATCCGCCCCATGGTTTATCCACCCCAAGGTTAATCTGCCCCATGGTTAATCCACCCCATGGTTTATCCACCCCAAGGTTAATCTGCCCCATGGTTAATCCACCCCATGGTTAATCCATCCCACGGTTAATCCACCCCATGGTTAATCCGCCCCATGGTTTATCCACCCCAAGGTTAATCCAAGGTTAATCCACCCCAAGGTTAATCTGCCCCATGGTTAATCCACCCCAAGGTTAATCTGCCCCACGTTTAATCCGCCCCACGGTTAATCCACCCCTGAATGCATGGGACACCTTTAGGAACAGATTGACTCGGGAGCATTTAAATGCCAACCCTGAACTTAAAATATTGCGTCCCTCCCCTTCAGATGATTACGCAAGAAAAATGAAAAATGAGTTTGATTGGCACCAGTAGCCCTTGACACTCAAGCTCAAAAACCCTCTGATTAGAGTGAGAGAAATCTGGCTGACCTTTCCTTAAACCCCAATTACTACATATTTCCCTTCACCTCCGTAACCCTGGTATCCAACAGGCTGAGCTGTGGCTCAGTGGGCAGCACTCTCGCCTCTGAGTGAGAAGGTTGTGTGTTCAAATCCCACTCCAGGGATTTCAGCACATAAATCTAGGCTATCTCTCCAGTGGAGTACTGAGGCAACGCTGCAATGTCAGAGGTGCTGTCTTTCAGATGAGACATTAAACCAAGGCTCCATCTCTCAGGTGGACATAAAAGATCCCATGGCACTATTTCAAAGAAGAGCAGGGGAGTTATCCCTGGTGCCCTGGCCAATATTTATCCCTCAATCAACATAACATAAAAAAACAGATTATCTGGTCATTATGACATTGCTGTTTGTGGGAGCTTGCTGTGTGCAAATTGGCTGCCGTGTTTCCCACATTACAACAGTGACTACACTCTGAAAGTACTTCATTGGCTGTAAAGTGCTTTGAGATGTCCGGTGGTTGTGAAAGGCGCTATAGAAATGCAAGTCTTTCCTTCAGGCCCGATGATGGTTCAAACTTACACCCGTGCTTGAGATTCTGTTTTGCAAGCGATGTAACGCTGGACTTGAGCCTGGTTGACCCCGTACATGGACAGCCACAGCATCGTCCCGCCAACAGCAAGCGTCCAAAACGTGTAGCGTCTCCTGGGATCTGGATCGAAACTAGACAGAGAGCTTCCATCATTACATAGCACAATAGGGCAGGCTCTCGGTGCTCATGCTGCTGACAGCAACGCGCACTTGGAAAATTACTCCAGATGTTGCTTTCGTTCCTTTTTTTTTTATTGCAAGGGATGGGCCAAGAGCCCCAGCTCCCGACCGGTCCAGGACCTGTTGTATTCATTCTCGGGATGTGGCGTCGTTGGCAAAGAGAGAGCATGAAAGAATGTTAACAAGTAAAATCAGGGGAAACACAAAGATGTTTTATAAGTACATTAAGAGCAAGAAAATAACTAGAGAAAGAGTGGGGCCTACCAAAGACCACAAAGGAAATCTGTGTGTGGAGGCAGAAGACGTGGGTAGGATTCTCAATGAATACTTTGCATCTGTTTTCACAAAAGAGAGGAGCGATGCAAACATTGCAATGAGGGAGGAAGAATGTAAAATATTTGATGAGATAAACATAGTGAGAGAGGAAGTATTAAGTGGCTTAGCAGCCTTGAAAGTAGATAAATCCCCAGGCCCATTTGAAATGTATCCCAGGCTGTGAAGAGAAGCAAAAGTGGAAATAGCAGAGGCTCTGACCATCATTTTCCAATTCTCTCTGGCTACAGGTGTGGTGCCAGAGGACTGGAGGACTGCTAATGTGGTACCTTTGTTTTAAAAGGGAGATAGGGATAGACCGAGTAATTACAGGCCAATCTCGGTGGTGGGAAAATTGTTGGAAAAATTCCTGAGGGACAGGATAAATCTACATTTCGAAAGACACGGATTAATCAAGGACAGTCAGCGTGGATTTGTTCAGGGAAGGTTGCGTCTGACTCACTTGATTGAATTTTTCGAGGAGGTAACCAGGAGGGTCGATGAGGGCAGTGTGTACGATGTAGTGTATATGGATTTTAGAAAAGCTTTTAATAAGGTCTCACATGTAAGACTGGTCACGAAAGTAAAAGCGCATGGGATCCAGGGCAAAGTGGCAAGTTGGATCCAAAATTGGCTCAGAAGTAGGAAGCAAAGGGTAATGGTCGATGGGTATTTTTGTGACTGGAAGGATGTTTCCAGTGGGGTTCCGCAGGGCTCAGTGCTGGGTCCCTTGCTTTTTGTGGTATATATCAATGACTTGGACTTGAATGTTAGGGGTATGATTAAGAAGTTTGCTGATGACACTAAAATAGTCTGTGTGGTTGATAATGAAGAAGAAAGCTGTGGACTGCAGGAAGATATCTGTTATATATGCAGACTATAGATATACTCTCAGTGTGGTCACTGTATTATTGCATAAGATGGAGACTTATTTACCTGATGTACTATCATAAGGTTTACACTGTGTACATATATGCTGGCACCACTAGAGGGTGCAACTGGTGGAGACTGGTGGCAGGGCCCAGTATAAAAGGCTGCCCACCATGCTTGTACAGCACTCTGGAGTTTGGAATAAAGGACCAAGGTCACTACGGTTTGACTACAACGCATTGCCTCGTGGAGTAATTCATAAGTACATTACTGACATAATAACTGGCAACGAGAATACAAACTTTCATGCGATTATGGCTACCTTTGACACACTAAAAAACTTTGCAGAGGGTGATGATTGGGATGCCTTCATGGAAAGGCTTGAGCAATATTTCATGGCAAATGACCTGGCAGGGGAGACGGACACATTAGCGGAGAAGCGCAAGGCTATACTGCTGACCAGTTGTGGGCCCGAGGTCTACCGCCTCGTCAGGGACTTGCTGGCACCCACGAAGGCCAAGGATAAGACATACGATGAGCTGACTGAACTAATTCGTGACCAACTAAAACCAAAAGAGAGCATCTTCACGGCCAGGCACAGATTCTACACTCACCGCAGACTTGAGGGCCAGGAGATTGCAAAATATGCTGCCGACCTCAGGAGACTTGCGGCACCGTGTGATTTTGGCACGCATCTCAACGAAGCATTGCGAGACATCTTCGTTATGGGAATTGGCCACGAGGGCCTCCTTCACAAGCTATTATCTGCCGACACCACAGTCAACCTGCAGAAGGCCATCAGCATCAGTTAGGCCTTCATGACCTCGACCTGAGGCACCAACCAAATTATTCATCCTGTAGACTCAAACCCGGCAAGTACTGTACATAGAATGGTGCCTTTCACAGGCAAGACTGTAGAACGTGGCTCTGCCCAGGGAAGAGAGCACAGAACTCAGGGTTCCAGAACTCAGAGTCTGCCGAGGGGTGCTAATGGAGTAGCACTATGCTGGTGTTGCGGAGGAAACCATAGGGCTTACCAGTGTCGGTTTGCTGAGTACGTATGCAAAGCCTGTAATTTGAAGGGCCACCTCCCATGTATGTGTAAAAGAAATACGACTCACTGTCTCGTAGAGGAGTCGGTAGATGACTTTGAATCCCGTGGGGAGTATGATGATTTGGCCGGAGAGGCAGCTCAGCCCCAAGAAGAAACATAGAAACATAGAAACATAGAAAATAGGCGCAGGAGTAGGCCATTCGGCCCTTCGAGCCTGCACCACCATTCAATAAGATCATGGCTGATCATTCACCTCAGTACCCCTTTCCTGCTTTCTCTCCATACCCCTTGATCCTTTTAGCCGTAAGGGCCTTATCTAACTCCCCCTTGAATACATCCAATGAACTGGCATCAACAACTCTCTGCGGCAGGGAATTCCACAGGTTAACAACTCCCTGAGTGAAGAAGTTTCTCCTCATCTCAGTCCTAAATGGCTTACCCCTTATCCTTAGACTATGTCCACTGGTTCTGGACTTTCCCAACATCGGGAACATTCTTCCCGCACCTAACCTATCCCGTCCCGTCAGAATTTTATATGTTTCTATGAGATCCCCTCTCATCCTTCTAAACTCCAGTGAATACGGGCCCAGTCGATCCAGTCTCTCCTCAGTCCAGCCATCCTAGGTATCAGTCTGGTGAACCTTCGCTGCACTCCCTCAATAGCAAGAACGTCCTTCCTCAGATTAGGAGACCAAAACTGAACACAATATACCAGGTGAGGCTTCACTAAGGCCCTGTACAACTGCAGTAAGACCTCCCTGCTCCTATACTCAAATCTCCTAGCTATGAAGGTCAACATACCATTTGCCTTCTTCACCGCCTGTTGAACCTGCATGCCAACTTTCAATGACTGATGTACCATGACACCCAGGTCTCGTTCACCTTCCCTTTTCCTAATCTGTCACCATTCAGATAATATTCTGCCTTCCTGTTTTTGCCACCAAAGTGGATAACCTCACATTATCCACATTATACTGCATCTGCCATGCGTTTGCCCACTCACCTAACCTGTCCAAGTCACCCTGCAGCCTCTTAGCACCCTCCTCACAGCTCACACCGCCACCCAGGTTAGTGTCAGCTGCAAAATTCCCTCATCCAAATCATTAATATATATTGTAAATAGCTGGGGTCCCAGCACTGAGCCCTGCAGTACCTCACTAGTCACTGCCTGCCATTCTGAAAAGGACCCATTTATCCTGACTCTTTGCTTCCTGTCTGCCAATCAGTTCTCTATCCACATCAGTACATTACCCCCAATACCATGTGCTTTAATTTTGCACACCAATCTCTTGTTTGGGACCTTGTCAAAAGCCTTTTAAAAGTCCAAATACAACACATCCACTGGTTCTCCCTTGTCCACTCTACAAGTTACATCCTCAAAAAATTCTCAAAGATTTGTCAAGCAGGATTTTCCTATCATAAATCCATGCTGACTTGGGCCGATCCGGTCATTGCTTTCCAAATGTGCTGCTATTTCATCTTTAATAATTGATTCCAACATTTTCCCCACTACTGATGTCAGGCTAACCGGTCTATAATTACACGTGTATGAAGTGTATGGAGTGTATACCTGCACCACCGATTGTCCTCCAGTGAAGATGGAAGTCCAGATAATTGGCATTTCAGTCTTCATGGATGTGGACACGGGAGCGAGCCAGTCAGTGATGAGCCAGGATGCCTTTGAGAGGCTATGGAACGAAAAACGACCCGAGCTGGTTCCGGTACAGGAAAAGTTGTGCACCTACACCAAGGAGCTGATCCCAGTCCTTGGTAGTGCGGATCTAAGTGTAATCCGTAATGGCGTGGTGCACAAGTTACCTCTGTGGATTGTTGCAGGTGATGGTCCAATGCTACTCGGAAGAAGGTGGATGGGGAAGATCCAGTGGAGATGGGAAGACCTCTTCACTCCAGCAATCGATGTCCCCCGTGCTCAGAGGCAGAGCAAAACCTCACCTTCGCTTGGGCCAGGCACCAGAGAACAGACCAGCGCAGCACCTGAGGCACAGACCGTCCATCATGACTGCGTGGCAATGATCCGACCGGAACGACCTAAATGTACCTCCCGGCTCCAGTGGCAGGACTCCTGGGGAGGAAGATCGAATTCACTGGCACTCTTCCAGCGTTTGTGGCAGAATCGGGGGAGAGAAGGGTCAAGGCAGTTGACCTCGAGGACAGAGGCAAGATGGCGTCCTTGCTGCAGCGAGGGGCAGCGTGGCTGAAAACAAAGATGGCCGTGGCCAGACCACAAAGTGCAACACTGAGGGACCAACACGTGGTGTCCAACAAAGGATTTGATTGGGGTAAAGTCAGCAGGGTTCTCTTAAAGGAGACCTGCAACCAACTGAACTTAAAAAGACATTGTATGCATGGCAATCAATGTAACGAACCCATTAAGATTGTGAACAAAATGCTGTTGTGAGATGTCAGGAATAGAGTGTCCCCAAAAGTAGCAAGCGAGCAAATTTGGGAGGGTAAAGGCACTGATCCTGATGCCCTGCCCCAGGTGTCCCCACAAGTTATAGGCCAGCGACCTCAGGAGGGTGAAGGCAACGATCCTATTACCCTGCCCCAGGTCTATCCCACGCTGCAGGCACCCGATGGCACTATTCGCCACGGACCTGGAAACGAAAACGACGCCAATACGTGCAGTCGGCCGCCGTTGCCCGCCGCCCGGGTGGAGATGGCGCAGTCCCCAGACCCAGTCGCTACCTCGGCGGTGTCCGGGAGCGAAAGGTCAGAACCAACGAATTCCCCAAACGGGGCCTGGAACAGCCAGGTTCCTCAACATCGTTAGAGAGCAGGCAGAAGGTTCTGCAGCCCACAAAGGAGGACAGGGAGGCCACACACATCTGTGGCTCTGCCCACCATTAGGCAACGGCAAAGGCCCTGAGTCCTGGCTGAGTGAGTGAACCAAGCCCACCCCGCTAGCAGGGGGCACAGCGCCGCCATCAGACGACTAGGACCCCGTCCGGTTGCTCTGGAACTAGAGTCCTCACATACCTGTACTGCTACCTCAGTACTGACCATGACTGAACCATGAATGCAATCTACTCAATCCTGGCGCACGACTGTAAAACGTAACGAATGTAATTCACTGAACCAAGGTGTCACGATACAAACTGTAAAAAACAATGTTTTTTTCTTCCTTTCTTCGTACTTGCACTGTATCTGATCCTGTATGTTAATGTAACGGGCCAGCTGCATGATCTCGCTGTGGGGGGGGGGTGGAATGGATGTATGTAGCCATGGATACAAACATGGATCACACCCAGAACTCACTGGAACCTCCACTGCATCATCGAACCATCCAATCTGGTAACCACTACCCAACGTTGTGGCAAAAAGAACTTGGGGGTTAACAGGGAGAGAGCCAAGCCAAAGCACAGCCAAGGTGCAAGGGCTATTGGCACTTAAGTCTGGGGAGCGCTAAGCCAGAGCACATAGTGCAAAGGTAATTGGCACAAAGGACTTGGGGGAGAGTGATGTTATATATGCAGACTATAGATATACTCTCTATAGTCACTGCATAAGATGGAGACTTGTTTACCTGATGTACTGTCAATAAGGTTTACACTGTGTATATACTATGCTGGCACCACTAGAGGGTGCAACTGGTGGAGACCGGGGTTTCCTGCCCAGGTGGCAGGGGCTGTATAAAAGGGTAGCCACCACGCTTGTGCCTCACTCTGGAGTTACGAATAAAGGACCAAGGTCACCACAGTTTGAGTACAACACATTGCCTCGTGGAGTCATTCATAAGTACATTACAGACATAACAATATCAAGAAAGACTGGATCAACTGGGCTTGTATTCACTGGAGTTCAGAAGAATGAGAGGGGACCTCATAGAAACATATAAAATTCTGACGGGGTTAGACAGGTTAGATGCAGGAAGAATGTTCCCAATGTTGGGGAAGTCCAGAACCAGGGGTCACAGTCTAAGGATAAGGGGTAAGCCATTTAGGACCGAGATGCGGAGGAACTTCTTCACCCAGAGAGTGGTGAACCTGTGGAATTCTCTACCACAGAAAGTTGTTGAGGCCAATTCACTAAATATATTCAAAAAGGAGTTAGATGAGGTCCTTACTGCTAGGGGGATCAAGGGGTATGGCGAGAAAGCAGGAATGGGGTACTGAAGTTGAATGTTCAGCCATGAACTCATTGAATGGCGGTGCAGGCTAGAAGGGCCGAATGGCCTACTCCTGCACCTATTTTCTATGTTTCTATGTTTCTATGTAATGTACTGATCAGGTGGGCAGAACAGTGGCAAATGGAACTCAATCCGGAGAAGTGTGAGGTAATGCATTTGGGGAGGGCTAACAAGGCAAGAGAATACACATTAAATGGTATGACATTGAAAGTGTAGAGGAATAAAGGGACTTTGGAGTGCAGGTCCACAGATCCCTGAAGGTAGGCCAGGTAGATAAGGTGGTTAAGAAGGCATATGAAATACTTGCCTTTATTAGTCGAGGCATGGCATACAAGAGCAGGGAGGTTATGCTTGAACTGTATAAAACACTGGTTAGGCCGCAGCTGGAGTACTGCGTGCAGTTCTGGTCACCACATTACAGGAAAGATGTGATTGCACTGGAAAGGGTGCAGAGGAGATTTACAAGAATGTTGCTCGGACTGTAGAATTTTGGCTTTGAGAAAAGATTAGAAATGCTGGGTCTGTTTTGTTTGGAACAGAGGAGGCTGAGGGGAGACCCGATTGAGGTGTATAAAATTATGAGGGGCCTGGATAGGGTGGGTAGGAAGGACCTGTTTCCCTTAGCAGAGGGGTCAACGACCAGGGAACACAGATTTTAAGTAATTGGGGGGAAGTTTAGAGGCGGGTTGAGAGGAAGTTTCTTCACCCAGAGGGTGGGGGGGGGGGGAGTCTGGAACTCGCTGCCTGAAAGGGTGGTAGAGGCAGAAACCCTCACCTCATTTAAAAAGTACTGAGATGTGCACCTGAAGTGCCGTAACCTGCAGGGCTACGGACCGAGAGCTGGAAAGTGGGATTAGGCCGGATAGCTCTTTGTCGGCCGGCGCGGACACAATGGGCCGAAATGGCCTCCTTCCGTGCTGTAAATTTCTATGATTCTATGGGACCAAGTTTCCACCGACCCTTAGAACGGTGCACCTCCGTGAGGCCCACCAACGTTTTAGAACAGAAACGACGTCTATTATTTACCTTCGTATTCTCCACGCAGTCCGACCGATCCAGGCCCTTGGTGCAGTGCAGCGGGACGCGTGGGGGGCGGAGCCAGGTCCCACTGCTGGAAACGGTGCCGGGACCTCTGCACATGCGCGTGAGAGTGTGTGCGCATGTGCAGTAGCTCCTCGCCCCCAGATTCTGTGTGCGTGTGTGAGAGCGGCCCGAATAACGCCGCCCCTAGCCCTGGCCGAATGGGCTCCCTGCCGCGCCCTGCGAGGGAACAGTGGACTATGAAAGCACAGATGACTATGGAATTTAGCCTCAGTAGGAGTTCAGCCTGATAGAGTTCAGCATCTAGGTATAGTTGGGCAGGACTTTTTTTTCGATAATTAATACTTGTGTGAAGTGAGTAAGTGGAGTTCGATTCTTGCGAGTTTTGTACTAATGGAAGTTCAGGCTCACAGGGCAGGCTCAACTGTTTAACATTGCCCCCCGGCCCCCCGCTCCTCCTCCCCCCCCTCTCTCCCCGCTCCTCCTCTCACCCCCACCTCCTCTCCCCCTCCCCTCGTCTCCCCCCTCCTCCTCGCCCCCTCCTCCTCTCACTCACCCGCCTCCTCTCCCCCCTCCTATCCCCCCGCTCCTCCTCCCCCCCTCCTCCTCTTCCCCCCTCCTCCTCTTCCCCCCATCTCCTCTCCCCGCTCCACCTCCTCTCCCCCTCCACCTCCGCTCACCCCCCCTCCTCCTCCCGCCCTCCTCGCCCCCTCCTCCTCTCACTCACCCTCCTCCTCTCCCCCCGCTCCTCCCCCCCTCCTCCTCTTCCCCTCTCCTCCTCTTCCCCCATCTCCTCTCCCCGCTCCACCTCCTCTCCCCCTCCACCTCCTCTCACCCCCCCACTCTCACCCCCCTCCTCCCCCCCTCCCCCTATCGATGGCCCGCTGCCTTCCCTTCACATAAAGTAGGACTTCTACTTTTTATTTGTTAGTGATTGATTGCTTATTACTTTGGTCTTGGTGCTTTAGGTGCAGGCTTCCTTCTATTTTTTATTTGTTAATTAATTGCTTATTACTTTTTGTGCTTTGTTTAGTGCTTAGTGCTTTAACTGTACTTATGCTTCTTTAATGTTGTTGTGAAGGTGTTTAGTACTTTTGAAAATCCTCTCACTTCCCTTCCCCCCTACCTCTGGCTACCTCCGCTCATTTCCTTTTCGGAGCGGACACATACACTGGCCTAAGTTAGTCTGCAGTAACTATTGGCTGTCTAAACTTGCTTAAATGGCCAAAACAGGCATAAGTGGCTGGTAACGCCCCCTTTTGAAAAAAAAATAACTAAAAAGAAACTGAACTAACTCGCTGAAACTGAAGCAAACTAAGCGTGGAGAATTGCGATTTTTAAGATACTCAAAAAAAACTAGTTACTCCAAAAAAATAGGAGCAACTCCTGTGGAAACTTGGGCCTAATGATTCTCTGTATTCTGCGATCCCTTTCCTCTTCCACCCCATTCACTTTCTTATTTTCTAAGATGTAGGTAATATTTCTGTTCTTCCCATAAAATTACTTCACTTCAGAGTTATAAAAGAAAATAAGAAAGACTCGAATTTATATAGCGCCTTTCACGGCCGCCGGACGTCCCAAAGCCCTTTACAGCCAATGAAGTCGTTTTTGGAGGATAGTCGCTGTTCGGGGACAGCCAATTTACGCTCAGCAGGCTCCCACAAACTGCAATGTGCTAATGACCAGATAATCTGTTTTTGTGATGTTGACTTATCTATATTAAAGCTCATTTGCCATTTAACTGCCCAGTCTGCAAGTTTTCTAATGTCTTCCCGTACTGTGTTACATTCTTCCTCAGTGTTAGCGATACTCCCCCAGTTTGGCAAGCATCTGCAAACTTTGATACTGAGCAACTTGTTCCGAAGTCCAAATCATCAATGTAAATGACGAGTAACCGTGTTTCCAGCACGGATCGTTGTGTAGCTCCACTTTCTACCTCCCTCCAATCTGAATAACCCCCATCTCTGTGCTTTCGATGTTTAGCCCATTTGCTATCCCTTCAGCTATTGGTCCGCTGACCCCACTGTAATATATAGAGCTCCACCCAGTGGACTACTGTGGCACTGCAGCCATTGCTGTTTACAGCAATAAAGAGGGAACAAGTCACGCGGCTGTTTTCCTGAAGTTATCAGCCATCTTAGAGCCTGTGTGTTTGTGAGGTCGTACCGAAAACATGACATTCACAAGTCCCCGACCTGTTGTCATGAGCCCACGTGCATGAGGTGCTGAAGGCTTTATAGAATCCAGCAAGAGTTGATGCTTCCATCAGCTGTGGCTCAGTGGGTGGCACACTTGCCTCTGAGTCAGAAGGTTGTGGGTTCAAGTCCCACTCCAGGGACTTGTACACATAAAATCCAGGCCGACACTCCCAGTGCAGTGCTGAGGGAGCGCCTCACTGTCGGAGGGGCCGTCTTTCAGATGAGACGTTAAACCGAGGCCCCGTCTGCTCTCGCAGGTGGACGTGAAAGATCCCACGGCACTATTTCGAAGAAGAGCAGGGGAGTTATCCCCGGTGTCCCGGGGCCAATATTTATCCCTCAACCAACATCACTAAAACAGATTATCTGGTCATTATCACATTTCTGTGTGTGGGAGCTTGCTGTGTGCAAATTGACTGCCGCATTTCCTACATTACAACAGTGACTGCACTCCAAAATTACTTCATTGGCTGAAAAGTGCTTTGGGACTTCTGGTGGTCGTTAAAGGCGCTATATAAATGCAAGTCTGTCTTGCTTTCATATTGAGCAGCGAGAGAACTAACAAGATAAAGTTTTACAACAAAGACATCCAGGGCCAGTACATTGTTGCCGGGCCAACCCTTTCCTCAACGTTGACTTCTGCGCCAGTCAAGAGTTGATGAGACTTGCTCCATCAGGTTCAGTGACTGTGCAGGGTTTGGTGGGTGCCCTAGCCATGAGCTTCAATAGCAAAGGCATCTCCTTACTCTCCAAAATTGATCCTGGATCCATTGTACGCGTGCTCCAGGACTTTGCTGGCTCCTCCGGCTAAATAGATGCCCCGGATCATGATAGCGGCGAACCCAGACATCATGGTGATGATTTGAAAGACATCAGTCCAGATCACAGCTTTCAACCCTCCCTGGAGGCACAAAAGCAGAAGTCGTTAAGCACGGGCACACGGGTAACGGCGAAGGAATGCCTCTCCATATCTTGCCAGCTGTGGCCAACCTGTGCAGTTCAGCGTCAGCAAAAACTATTGAAGCGCTAGAAACTGTTTCCAGGGGCAGGCGGATGGGTAACCAGAGGACACAGATCGAAGGCGATTGGCAAACGCATCAGAGAGGAGGTGAGAAGAAATACATTTTACCTGGCGGGTTTTGTGATCTGGAATATGCACTGAAAGGGCGGTGGAAGCAGATTCAATAGTGCGATGGATGCACCCGAGAGTATGCTCACAGGTTTGCAGAGCTGTTGCATTGGGGAGTGGCTTAGCCAGTCACGTGATGTTCACAAGACTCAATAAAACCCCAGCCAGTTGGGTCTGGGTCATCCACGATGAGGTATGCAGTTGTGAGCCTAGTGGATGAACTGGTAATGTGTCGTGTGATTGTTAAACCTTTGTTAATAAACCAAATAGTTCTTAATAGCGACGTGTTGCTGCGAATTCTTAAGCAAAGAATCCAGGAAGCAAATACATTACAAATAGTAACTTTCAAAAGAATTGGATAAATACTTGAAGAGGAAAACCATCACAGGGCTAGGGGGAAAGATCGAGGGGGTGGAACCATCATAACAGATAGTTTTGTCACAGCGAAAGATTTAAATTTTGAATCTGTTATGCCATTGGCTGAGGATTAGACCATGCTGACCTCTTTGCGAAGTTTACAGAGTCGATCATTAAGCTGCCAGATTAAACTCGGTTCAGAAAGTGTGAATACAGCAGAATATCAGGACCTTTAACACAGTGCTGTCGATTTCTGAGTAAGTGTTCTGTACTAACCACGGTTGTGTAGAATGTGCAGATGGCTCCACTGGATAACAGAGATGCCCAGATATTCAGGCCAGTAACTGAAAGACAACGAACCACATCAGGATGAGACTACATCACTTAACACTGGCTCAGCACAGTGCAGCCAGCATAGTCCACAACCTATCGCACGCCTTTGTGGGAGACCCTTACACATAACGGGCTTCCATCCCACAACTTGTCATCCAGCTTTGTTCTCCGAAAGGAGGGAGCTTGTGAAAGCCTGGTGGAGGGGGGAAGGGGCCGGGGGGGGGGGAGTAACTCGCGTTGTTTGTGCCGCACCCCCCCCCCTGGGGGCGCGAGCGATTTCTTGCCCGAGGCCGTCGCCGGCTCCCGCGAAGTTCCGCGGGAGGTTAGCGGAGACGCAAAGCCGGTAGCTCCCCCGGGCCGCTGCGCCGGTGACGATGGCGTTATCGCCGTGGCGCGTGCACCGGAGCGGAAATTCGGTAGCGTATCCGCGAGGCTGCCGTTGGCGATGACAGCGCCAGCTTCGTGGGTCACAAACGTTGCCCACACTCCGCTGGCGGGGCGAATCTTAAAGGGGCGATGGGGTGCCGAACATTTTTGCGAAACGCTCGGCCACCCGTTGATTTGGCGGGGTCCGTACCTTGACGTTGCAGCCCGGTGCCCCGCCCCCGCTTCCCCCCCCCACCCAAACCCCCCCCCCTCCCAATGGCGAAGTGGAAGCCCCTCGCCCCATGGTAGAGTTGTCGGCGTACCCTCCCCCATTAACGGAAGCGGCGGGACCCATGCTCCCGCCAGCGCTGTGCGCCGCTCCGCGCAACTTTGGCAAATTCTCGCCCTTTAGCGCCCTAGCCCCACTCCCGAGAGGAAGTGGAGTGCCCGGCAATGGCAGGAAGTCCCGCCTCGCCTCGGTTATCGCCCCCAAACGGGGCCCAATCGAACTTCGAACCCCGCTGTTTCCACCAGCCAAAATGGAGACTTAGATAATTGTTATTTTCTTCCAAAAACGTATATCAGCCGTTCCAACTCCCTCCCTAACAGCACTGTGGGAGCACCTTCCCCACACGGACTGCAGCGGTTCAAGAAGGCGGCTCACCACCACCTTCTCGAGGGGCAATCAGGGACAGGCAATAAATGCAGGCCTTGCCAGCGATGCCTACATCCCTTGAATGAATTTTTACAAATATTGGTGCAGTTGAACCTGTGGCTCACACCGGTTCTGGACCGGGTGCTTGGTTACTGGTTTTGCATCATGGGATAGTCGTCTTACCTCAGATCCAGACAATGAGGTTCTGCTGGCACTGGATTCATTTCAACAACACCCTCCATTTATAGACCGCCTTTAATGCGCAAAAAAATGTCCCAAGGAATTTCAGGGTGGTGTAAACGGACAAAAAACGGATGCCGAGGCAAAGGGGAAAGTGGGAGTGGCTATCGAAAGGCCTGGTCAAAGAGCGATTGTTTTGAGTAGGGGCTTAAAGGAGGGCAGGGAGGTTGAGAGGCGGAGGGGTTTGGCGAGGGATACCCCACAGTGGCCCGATCTGATTAGAAGAGGGTTTGAACAGCTCACGTGCATTCGCAAGTTCCACAGAAGAGAAAACAAAGAACGACTACTTGCCTTGGTTTAGTATCAGTGCGGGCGCATAAATGACAACCCCAGTGTACAGGACCTGCAGAGTGAAAGTGGAACATCAGTTAAAGGGGTTACAAGGCAGAGAGAGTCCTGGGGGTCCAACAGATAGCGACTCAGTGGTGTGAAGGCCTGTTAGCAAGAGCTTGTTTTAAGAGCACGTAAAGGCATAAGAAAAATCAGTGATGACAAAGAGCCCATGAGACCTACTGAACACCATCCCCCTGGTCATTGTAGCACCTTCCTCATCTAACAGGGTCAGGGGCAATCTCCTTCTCAACCTCCATCAATACTCTCCTGAAACATGCTGAGAAAGTGCAGAAGAGCGCTCTGATAGACTTTCACTAACATCAGAAATAGGAGCAGGAGTCGGCCATTTGGCCCCTCGAGCCTGCTCCGTCATTCAATAAGATCATGGCTGATCTGATCCTGGTCTCAACTCCACTTCCCCGCCTGCTCCCCATAACCCTTTACTCCCTTATCGTTCAAAAATCTGTCTCTCTCCGCCTTAAATATATTCAATGACCCAGCCTCCACAGCTCTCTGGGACAGTGAATTCCACAGATTCACGACCCTCTGAGAAGAAATTCCTCCTCATCTCAGTTCTAAATGGGCGGCCCCTTATTCTGAAACTACGCCCCCTTGTTCTAGATCCCCCCACGGGGGGAAACATCCTCTCTGCATCTACCCTGTTGAGCTCCCTCAGAATCTTACATGTTCATGAGTGATTATCTAATATTCATAGCCCCTAGTTCCTGAACACCTATACTCACCAGCGAGTATCACTGGGGGGGATATCTAGAGATTGCGGTCTTTGAGGTCCTACTCTGTAGTCGCCTCCTTCGCTCCTGAAACACAGACTGCAGAACCTCAACCCTTTGTCTTTCCTGCGTTAATGGTTCTATCATGGACCATGACTTCTGACAATGCCCCTTCCTGCCCGTGAAATGTTCTGTACCTGTTGCGTGATATCCTTTAGCTGTCTATCCCCCTGACTATCAAATCCCCCCATGGCAACTGCATTCCTAGACTTCCCAATGCACTGCACCACCCCTCTCTCCAGCACCTCATGCATTCAATGGGTTCACGGTGCCGTGGATGTGCTCCATATGTCACTCCCCTGACGTGTTGCTATTCAGCCCTGAAAAGCGCTTTGTGAGATCTACACTCCCGGAGGATTCCTGCGCTGCACGCCTCTTACATAAGAACATAAGAAATAGGAGCAGGAGTGGGCCATACGGCCCCTCGAGCCTGCTCCGCCATTTAATACGATCATGGCTGATCCGATCATGGACTCGGGTCCACTTCCCTGCCCGCTCCCCATAACCCCTTCTCCCTTATCGTTTAAGAAACTGTCTATTTCTGTCTTAAATTTATTCAATATCCCGGCTTCCACAGCTCTCTGAGGCAGCAAATTCCACAGATTTACAACCCTCTGAGAGAAGACATTTCTCCTCATCTCAGTTTTAAATGGGCGGCCCCTTATTCTAACATCATGCCCCCTAGTTCTAGTCTCCCCCATCAGTGGAAACATCCTCTCTGCATCCACCTTGTCAAGCCCCCTCATAATCTTATACATTTCGATAAGATCCCCTCTCATTCTTCTGAATTCCAATGAGTAGAGGCCCAACCTACTCAACCTTTGCTCATAAGTCAACCCCCTCATCCCTGGAATCAACCGAGTGAACCTTCTCTGAACTGCCTCCAAAGCAAGTATGTCCTTTCGTAAGACCCACACTCCACCCAGCTTCCTGTCCCATACTCCACCCATCTTCCTGTCCCATTCTCCACCCAGCTTCCTGTCCCATACTCCACCCAGCTTCCTGTCCCATACTCCACCCAGCTTCCTGTCCCATTCCCCACCCAACTTCCTAGCCCATACTTTAACCATCTCCCTCGCAGCAGAAGGGCGACGGCTACGAAGCCAGGTCGCTGATTGCAGTGCGGGCAGGCACAGCAGGAGGGGCGAAGGAGCGGCAAGAGTCCATAGAGGGAAGTGACCGGGACCCAGGAGAGGCATGAATCTGGGGCC
Organism: Pristiophorus japonicus; assembly: GCF_044704955.1. Classification (NCBI taxonomy): domain Eukaryota; kingdom Metazoa; phylum Chordata; class Chondrichthyes; family Pristiophoridae; genus Pristiophorus; species Pristiophorus japonicus. Next base: position 6,942,327 of record NC_091994.1, read on the forward strand.
CAGAGGAGGCGAGGGCCAGCCCACACTGCAATATGTGTGCGCTCAGTCTGTGCAGCAGAGCTGGTCTCCAGTCGTCCTGGTTAATCCTTGCCACTGGACCAAGACCTCGCTCTGTCAAGCCCGTGTGGTGGCTGGTGTGCAACGGCCACCACACGTTAAAAAAATCCAAGCACAGGCATCTTCCACCCTTCAACATGTAGTTCGGGATCTGGAATATTAGGTCCTTCATTGAAACACCTGTGAACTCATCCCTTTTTGGCGCGGAAGCAAGTCATCTCGCTTCGAGGGACTGCCTATGATCATCCTTTCATAAATATGGAAACCAAAACTGCACACAGTGTAGAATTTACCAATATCTCGCAAAGATTCCAGGTACCTTTCCCCTGCAGAGGAGAAGAATCCCTTTCTGGACTTTTAAAATGGAAGGAAAACTTTGGGACACAAATGAATTTTAAAGGGGCAGACGAGGCCTGCAGGGGATAAAAGGGGATGCATTCATGGAGACCCCCCACCCCCCAGTGTTTGGACTCATAGGAAAGGGAATTTAATTTGGAACTATCTACCAGAAAGTTTGAAATCCTAAAGTGCACATGGAAGAAACTACGAACTTTAATCGAATTTGGGATTTTTAAAAGGTGTATGTTGGGTCTGCAGGAAAAGGGGTGGGGTCAATATCTAAAGGGCCAGTTTGGACATTGGAGCTAATCAAATTGTCTGGGAACTGTATACCCTCGAAACTTGCCCCTTGAAAACATTAGCATTTAAACAATCAACGATGGAAGAAACAGTATCACCCCACCCAGAGGACCCAAATGTCACATACATATTCCAACACCTTTTCAATAGGCATAGAAATATCTGGCTCAGGCCAGACTAGCACAATGGAGAGCTCACCAACTTCGAAAAGCCTATTAACGCCAGATTAAAACTACTTAATCAAGTTTCAGTTAGCTGGCTGCAAAATCTAAACAAAGAACTGAGCTAGATTTGATGGAAGATAAGGAAGCCTGTTTTAATATAATTGAAGTCTGTTCTGGCAGTTAGGTGTGCTTCAAGAGACACTATTAAGTTAGCAGTCTCGTTGCATAAGTTCTACACCAGCCTCGAAAAGTGGGACCCTGAAACATCGGCAAAAGGAATCTCTAAAACCCAGAAGGACAGCACCACAACAGCAAACAGGCTGTCAAAACGACTATTGGAAAGTTGTGGGCCATCGCAACCAACCCAACAGTCAACCGGAACCAACCCGATAAAACTGAAGAAAAACCGAAGATTTTTCCACTCTACAAGCTGGTCCTACGCTACCAAGGGGTACAGACTACAGAACGTGGACAACTAAGGCCAACCCCAGGGACAACTAAGGCGAACCCCAGGGACAACTAAGGCGAACCTTGGAGTTGGAACTGTCAAAAAGGGGATTGGTGAGCATAGCCCCTGAACCCCCCCAGAGCTATAACTTCGTTAGTTAGGGGAATTGGGAGGAGGGAGGCTGGGATAACTTGTGTAAATGTATCTGCATTCTCCTTTTTACCCCATTTAGAGTTTAAGCCGTATTCTTTTTCCCACAAGCTGCAATTTGAAGATTTATTCAATGTGTTGTACCCCTCAGTGTGTATTGGTCTGTGTGTGTTATTAAAGGTGTGCCTTTTACTTCTTTTTAAACACAATAAAGCCATACCTGCTTCCTACCTTGAAACCGATTGTCTGTCCAAGTCTGTCACAGTCCCTTCATAATTCCAGTGTCTAGAACCAAGGGTGTGGGAGCGATTCGGAACCGCTCATATAAGGTCAGAAGGGAAAGCTGACCCCCTGCAAACCACTCCTTACAACAGTATTCCAGGTGTGGCCTCACCAATACCCTGTATAGCTGTAGCAAGACTTCCCTGCTTTTATACTCCATCCCCTTTGCAATAAAGGCCACGATACCATTGGCCTTCCTGATCACTTGCTGTACCTGCATACTATCCTTTTGTGTTTCATGCACAAGTACCCCCAGGTCCCGCTGTACTGCAGCACTTTGCAATCTTTCTCCATTTAAATAATAACTTGCTCTATGATTTTTTTTCTGCCAAAGTGCATGACCTCACACTTTCCAACATTATACTCCATCTGTTAAACTTTTGCCCACTCACTTAGCCTGTCTATATCCTTTTGCAGATTTTCTGTGTCCTCCTCACACATTGCTTTTCTCCCATCTTTGTATTGTCAGCAAACTTAGCTACGTTACACTCAGTCCCTTCTTCCAAGTTGTTAATATAGATTGTAAATAGTTGGGGTCCCAGCACTGATCCCTGCGGCACCCCACTAGTTACTGATTGCCATTTAGCCCTCAGGTCTGGCAATGGTGTTAGTGGAGGCGATGACTTAATTGCTAATTAGAGTTTGGCTTTGAAGTACATTTTTTTTTCAATTCTTCCCGTCAGGAAGATGATGAAACGATCTTCTCTCAACCACACCACCAACCACAGATGAATTGGTCTGTTTGTGGGAGCTTGCCGTGTGGAAATTGGTTGGCACATTTCTCTATCTGGAAATCGGAAGGGTTGGGGGTGGGGGGGAGATTGGAGGGTCGCGGGGTGGAGGAGGGGTCGGAAGGGTCTGGTGGTAAGATCGGAAAGTTCGGAGGGCAGGGAGATTGGAAAGGCATGTACCCACTCACTCTAATAGTGCGCCACCTAGTGGACTAATGATGTAATAACAACTACTTATGTAATAACAATAAAAGGTCATGTGGCAAGGTCATGTGATCACAGTTCTGTTGAGGCACCATCTTGTACTGTGTGTGCTTGTGTAGTTGTATCTAAACATATCACACAGTCGGCCAAGGTTAAATTTAAAATGGTGGTTAATTCTGAGGCACACAGCCTCATTATAATATTTAAATCGCCAAGTCACGGAGCGGGTTGGTTGGCCGCCCCTCTGAACCGCCTCCGTCAAAACCGGAAATGGGCAGGTTTAGGGGGCAGGTTGACGATTTTTTTTCAATATGTCACCTGACCCAAAATCACCCGTTTTAGGGGATTAAAATTTCCCGCAATCTTCCCACCTCGCCCACAGTTCCACAGGGCGTCCCTACCGCCATTTTAAAAGGAAGAGGTGTTGAAATTCTTACCGTAGCTATGGTGAACTGTAGGGTCCCGCACAGTCGGAGGCCTCTGCTGAAACGCAGTTCCAAGTACTATAAAAGCAAACCAATATAGCCAGCAATACTCATCAGCAGTTCTCAATAATACATCTCATCCATGCATGCACCAAAGAGCTCACCAAAGTATAATTAATTTTTCACGGTGAATAACAAACAGCTCGACCTGCTGTAAATGCTATAATTGGTGAATGTAACACAGGTTTTGATCTGATCAGCTCCGCTGGGCAGGCCACATTGCCCGCATGCCAGACACGAGACTCCCAAAGCAAGCGCTCCACTCGGAACTCCTTCACGGCAAACGAGCCAAAGGTGGGCAGAGGAAACGTTACAAGGACCACCCTCAAAGCCTCCCTGATAAAGTGCAACATCCCCACTGACACCTGGGAGTCCCTGGCCCAAAGACCAGTCCGCCCTAAGTGGAGGAAGTGCATCCGGGAGGGCGCTGAGCACCTCGAGTCTCGTCGCCGAGAGCGTGCAGAAATCAGGCGCAGGCAGCGGAAGGAGCGTGCGGCAAACCTGTCCCACCCACCCCTTCCCTCAACCACTGTCTGTCCCACCTGTGACAGGGACTGTGGCTCTCGTATTGGACTGTTCAGCCACCTCAGGACTCGTTTTAAGAGTGGAAGCAAGTCTTCCTCGATCCCGAGGGACTGCCTATGATGATGATGATGATTTCACTCAAGTAGGATCTATGCAACTTGGTCGTCGCAATCTCGCCTTTAACTGAGAAGGTTGTGGGCTCATGGCCTACCCCAGAGACTTGAGCAAATAATTCTAGGCTGACACTCCCGGTGCAGTGCTGAGGGAGCGCCGCACTGTGGGAAGGGGCCGTCTTTCAGGGTGAGACGTTAAACCGAGGCCCTGTCTGCCCCCCTTAGGTGGACGTAACATTTTTCGATGAAGGGCAAACTTGGTTGCTGTCTAGTATTTGCTTCATGGGTTCTTTGTTTAAGAAGTCACAGCCACACATTTGCTGTGAAGAACTAGCTGGTTGATTAGCAAAGGTTTAACAATCGAACTGAACACGACCAGTTTGTCCACCAGGCTCACAACTGCACGGGTTCAATTTTCCCCGACACCGTGTTTTGCCGTACTGCAAGAGTTACTCCCGTTGGCTGCGACTACTCCAAAAAAATAACTAGCAAGTTTCCCCGTTCTGTTGTTTGAATGTGGCGCCGTGCAGCCTGTCCTTTAGCTTTGGGGGGTGGGTGGAGCCTAATGTCTGCGCCGAAAAACGATGTCTCCCCTTTCTGCGCATGCGCGGGAAAAAAAACAATGATGTTTTTGACGCGATTGCTATGGGCGCGCTTGCCTATTACACCTCCAGGTCTGCATTCAGCCATTTTTAAAGAACAAGTCGTGTGTGAGAACTTTCATTCTCTTTGGAAAAATTGGAACTACAGTACAAGATGCAACACGGCTCAAAGACCAAGAATTTCTCACAGGATGAAGTGGAGGCACTAGTTACTGTGACTGAGGCCAGATGGCATGAGCTGGACACCAGCAGAGGTCACATAAAAGTTTCACCAAAAGAAATGAAGAAACGCTGGAACCAACTTGCAGAAGATCACTGCGCAATGCTGACCACCCCGAGGGTCTGGAGGTCGGTGCAAATAGAAGTGGCAGGACCTTGGTCAAATAGTTAGTGCAAGTAATATTTTCATTTATTCACTGGAATTGCAATTGTAAATGTGACCAGCTGTATATGTCCCACCCAGCAGAAAGACACCCTCTCTAAAAAGTTATGTTTTCATCTTTGCAGAGGAAGGTGGCACACAACAAAAAGGGAAAGAACTCGAACAGGAGGAGGCCCGGCAAATCTGCAGCCACTGACACCCTTGGAAGAGAGGGTCGCTGCTTTGATGGGCCCTGCCTGGAGAAAAGCAACCACCACTGCACAAGCTGGGCCCACACTCGAGGGAGAGGGTAAGTCCTGCAAATTCCACACTTTGGCTTTGCTGTATGTTAAGTACTGCGCGGGCTAGCCAGGCTTCGGTTCCTGGGGATGTCTCCGTCAGCTACGCTTCAGTTGATGCAATGTGCTCTCTTTCATCGTGGTCCTTCAAATCAGCCCGCTGCCTGCGCTGTGTGAGCCTACTCATGCCACCCACCCTGCCCCTTCCTCTGCTGCTAACCATTTGTCTGTTCTGTTATATTTTGCTGAACTTGAGGCCGACCCTGACGAGGCTGAGCTGATGCAGAAGAAGATTCAGATGGGGACGAGCCAGAAGAGGAAAACATCTTCCAATCCCACCTTCCAGACCAAGAGCATGGGGGTGAGGGGAAGGGGGAAGGGATGGATGAAGCCCCCACTGTTGTACTCACTCTGGAGAAGATGCAGGCGCCAGGCCCTTTCCTTAGTGGTACGAGTGTTGCTGGGACATTCCATGGTTTCCCACCCTCTGAAGCTGCGGGTTCCAATGTGGTGCAGTGAGACACACCCAGTGTCCCACCGTCCGAGGCTGCTGGTCCCGGTATGATGCAGCGAGGCACACCCAGTGTCCCACCGTCCAAGGCTGCTGGTCCCGGTATGATGCAGCGAGGCACACCCAGGGCCCCACTGTCCGAGGTTGCAGGTCCCAGTGGGATGTAGCAAGGCACAGACAGGGTGAGGAGGGGAAGGAGAGCTCGACAGCGCTCTCCTGAGGTGCAGGATCTAACAGATGAACGGCAAGGAGTGCAGAGAGCATTGACCTTACCCGGTCACTCCTGGACACCATCAGTGGGGCGAGTGATGCTGTACCGGGACTGTCGGGAGACGTAACAACACTCTCAAGAGAAATGGGAACACTGTCAGGGCACATGAGGGAGGGAATGTCGCAGGTAACTGACACACTGTCAGGGCACATGAGGGAGGGAATGCCGCAGTCAGCTGACACACTGTCGGTGAACATGAGGGAGGGAATGCCGCAGTCAGCTGATACACTGTCGGTGAACATGAGGGAGGAAATGCCGCAGGTAGCTGACACACTGTCAGGGCACATGAGGGAGGGAATGTCGGAGTTAGCTGCTGCAATAAGGGAACATGCCCAGACCCCGCGCCCATTGACAGAATCAACTGCCACTCCGACTCTAATCCCCAAACCAGCCTCTGAAGAGGCCAAAGTCAGGCCTTCCACATTACTGCCTCCCCCCCACCCTACCCACCCCTCTCCCCCCCCCCCCCCCCCATTAAGAAGTGCACATAACCCGAGATGTTAAAAAGAATAAGCTTGGTACCAACCCAAGAAATGCTGCGCCACCGCCTGTGGGCAGGGGTGGAGTCAACAAGACTAAGCGCAGCGGGCGGTCTTAGAATAAGGTGGAGGAGAGATGGATGCAGCCTTTCTTTGCTCTTATTATTGTTGTTTCTGTTGTAACTGTTCTCAAATTAAAAGTTTTTTGTAAGTTATGTAAAATTTACAAGTTTAAAAGTTTAGAAACATAGAAACATAGAAAATAGGTGCAGGAGTAGGCCATCCGGCCCTTCGAGCCTGCACCACCATTCAATAACATCATGGTTGATCATTCCTTCAGTACCCCGTTCCTGCTTTCTCTCCATACCCCTTAATCCCTTTAGCCGCAAGGGCCATATCTAACTCCCTCTTGAATATATCCAATGAACTGGCCTCAACAACTTTCTGTGGCAGGGAATTCCACAGGTTAACAACTCTCTGAGTGAAGAAGTTCTTCCTCATCTCGGTCCTAAATGGCTTACCCCTTATCCTAAGACTATGTCCCCTGGTTCTGGACTTCCCCAACATCGGGAACATTCTTCCTGCATCTAACCTGTCCAATCCTGTCAGAATTTTATATGTTTCTATGAAATCCCCTCTTATCCTTCGAAACTCCAGTGAATACAGGCCCAGCCGATCCAGTCTCTCCTCATATGTCAGTCCTGCCATCCCAGGAATCAGTCTGGTGAACCTTCGCTGCACTCCCTCAATAGCAAGAACGTCCTTCCTCAGATTAGGAGACCAAAACTGAACACAATATTCCAGGTGGGGCATCACTAAGGCCCTGTACAACTGCAGTAAGACCTCCCTGCTCCTATACTCAAATCCCCTAGCTATGAAGGCCAACATGCCATTTGCCTTCTTCACCGCTTGCTGTACCTGCATGCCAACCTTCAATGACTGATGTACCATGACACCCAGGTCTCGCTGCACCTCCCCTTTTCCTAATCTGCTGCCATTCAGATAATATTCTGCCTTCGTGTTTTTGCCCCCAAAGTGGATAACCTCACATTTATCCACATTATACTGCATCTGCCATGTATTTGCCCACTCGCCTAACCTGTCCAAGTCACCCTGCAGCCTCGTAGCGTCCTCCTCACAGCTCACACTGCCACCCAATTTAGTGTCATCTGCAAACTTGGAGCCATTACACTCAATTCCATCATCCAAATCATTAATGTATATTGTAAATAGCTGGGCCCTGTGGCACTCCCATTCTGAAAAGGACCCGTTTATCCTGACTCTCTGCTTCCTGTCTGCCAACCAGTTCTCTATCCATGTCAGTACATTACCCCCAATACCATGTGCTTTGATTTTGCACACCAATCTCTTGTGTGGGACCCTGTCAAAAGCCTTTTGAAAGTCCAAATACATCACATCCACTGGTTCTCCCCTGTCCACTCTACTAGTTACATCCTCAAAAAATTCCAATAGATTTGTCAAGCATGATTTCCCCTTCATAAATCCATGCTGACTTGGACCAATCCCATCACTGCTTTCCAAATGTGCTGCTATTTCATCCTTAATGATTGATTCCAACATTTTCCCCACTACTGATGTCAGGCTAACCGGTCTATAATTACCCGTTTTCTCTCTCCCTCCTTTTTGTTACATTAGCAACCCTCCAGTCCATAGGAACTGATCCAGAGACGATAGACTGCTGGAAAATTATCACCAATGCATCCACTATTTCTAGGGCCACTTCCTTAAGTACTCTGGGATGTAGACTATCAGGCCCTCGGGATTTATCGGCCTTCAATCCCGTCAATTTCCCTAACACAATTTTCCACCTAATAAGGATATCCTTCAGTTCCTCTTTCTCACTAGACCTTCGGACCCCTAGTACATCGGGAAGGTTATTTGTGTCTTTGTGAGTGATCTTAAAGTTTTTAAGTGATCTTAGAGTTTGTAAGTGATGTTAAAGTTTGTAAGTGATCTTAACTGAAAACTTTAAAGTTTGATACAAGAATAGTTTTATTAAAGTTACGTTAAATACAAACAAGTGTTTGTTAAACTTTTGAATAAAATATATTTTAAATTATAACTTAATCATTTCCATTCTTTGTTCCATTATTAACACAACTTTTTGAAGTAAACTAGAATCATTTCCATTATTTATTCCATGACCACAACACAACATTACGGAACAGGTCCAAACAGTAAACACGGCTCGGGAGTGGGGCGCACTGGACCGCGTAGCGCTCCCGCGTAGGAGGGGTTCTTCCGTGAAGGGCCCAAGCTGCATGGTCTGCAGAATAGGAACCCACCGACCTGGACACCCAGGGAGTGGGGGTGTCGCAAGATCAGCCCGGCACCGAGGGATCGCGGCATGGACCCCGCACTCAAAGCGGCACCAGTGCTGCCAAGATTTGCCGACATTTTTTTTCACGAGCAGCAGTAGCAGCCAGCCCCCCTCCCCTTTAACCTTCGACCCGTGAGCGACCGGCCCCCTCACCTTTAACCTTCGCCCCGCGAGCGACCGGCCCCCTCCCCTTTAACCTTCGCCCCGCGAGCGACTGGCCCCCTCCCCTTTAACCTTCGACCCGTGAGCGACCGGCCCCCTCCCCTTTAACCTTCGACCCGTGAGCGACCGGCCCCCTCCCCTTTAACCTTCGCCCCGCGAGCGACTGGCCACCTCCCCTTTAACCTTCGACCCGTGAGTGACCGGCCCCCTCCCCTTTAACCTTCGCCCCACGAGCGACTGGCCCCCTCCCCTTTAACCTTCGCCCCGCGAGCGACTGGCCACATCCCCTTTAACCTTCGCCCCGCGAGCGACCGGCCCCCTCCCCTTTAACCTTCGCCCCGCGAGCGACTGGCCCCCTCCCCTTTAACCTTCGCCCCGCGAGCGACTGGCCACCTCCCCTTTAACCTTCGCCCCGCGAGCGACTGGCCACCTCCCCTTTAACCTTCGCCCCGCGAGCGACTGGCCACCTCCCCTTTAACCTTCGCCCCGTGAGCGACCGGCCCACTCCCCTTTAACCTTCGCCCCGCGAGCGACTGGCCCCCTCCCCTTTAACCTTCGCCCCGCGAGCGACTGGCCCCCTCCCCTTTAACCTTCGCCCCGCGAGCGACTGGCCACCTCCCCTTTAACCTTCGCCCCGCGAGCGACTGGCCCCCTCCCCTTTAACCTTCGCCCCGCGAGCGACCGGCCCCCTCCCCTTTAACCTTCGCCCCGCGAGCGACTGGCCCCCTCCCCTTTAACCTTCGCCCCGCGAGCGACCGGCCCCCTCCCCTTTAACCTTCGCCCCGCGAGCGACTGGCCACCTCCCCTTTAACCTTCGCCCCGCGAGCGACAGGCCACCTCCCCTTTAACCTTCGACCCGTGAGTGACCGGCCCCCTCCCCTTTAACCTTCGCCCCGCGAGCGACCGGCCCCCTCCCCTTTAACCTTCGCCCCGCGAGCGACTGGCCACCTCCCCTTTAACCTTCGCCCCGCGAGCGACTGGCCACCTCCCCTTTAACCTTCGCCCCGCGAGCGACTGGCCCCCTCCCCTTTAACCTTCGCCCCGCGAGCGACTGGCCACCTCCCCTTTAACCTTCGCCCCGTGAGCAACCGGCCCACTCCCCTTTAACCTTCGCCACGCAAGCGACTGGCCCCCTCCCCTTTAACCTTCGCCCCGTGAGCAACCGGCCCACTCCCCTTTAACCTTCGCCCCGCGAGCGACTGGCCCCCTCCCCTTTAACCTTCGCCCCGCGAGCGACTGGCCCCCTCCCCTTTAACCTTCGCCCCGCGAGCGACTGGCCCCCTCCCCTTTAACCTTCGCCCCGCGAGCGACTGGCCCCCTCCCCTTTAACCTTCGCCCCGCGAGCGACTGGCCCCCTCCCCTTTAACCTTCGCCCCGCGAGCGACTGGCCCCCTCCCCTTTAACCTTCGCCCCGCGAGCGACTGGCCCCCTCCCCTTTAACCTTCGCCCCGCGAGCGACTGGCCACCTCCCCTTTAACCTTCGCCCCGCGAGTGTCCAGTCACCCGGTACACGTTCCCCTGAAGCTGCCGCTGTCAGGGGGGCGATACCCAATTTCAGGTCTGGTGCACTAACAGAGTACTACGCACGGACACGACATCACGATCTCCGCGGAGTCATTTGCGGGAGCGCTAACGTGAGGCACAAATTATCCCAATTGCTCCCCCTGGGAGTTTAATCCTACACAGTTGGCAGCCATATTGCCGCAAGACCACTGCTGACATAGTTAGAAGCGCTGTGCACATATCACTATTTGATGCATGACACAGAGATAGACTGTTTCCAACTCTGTGCTCCTCCAATTCTGGCCTCTTGAGCAGCCCTGAGTTTAATCTCTCTGCCATTGGTGGCCGTGCCTTCAGCTGCCTGGGCCCTAAGCTGTGGAATTCTCTCCATGAACCTCCGCCTCTCTCTCTCTCTCTCCCTTTAAGATTCTCCTCAAAACCTGCTTCTTTGGTCAAGCTGTTTGGTCACCTGTGCAAATAACTCCTGATGTGGCTCGGATGTCAAACTTTCTCTGACTCCGCTCCTGTGAATTGCCTTGGGATGTTTTACTATGTTAAAGGTGCTGGATAAAGGCACGTCATTGAGCTGGTAGCATGAAGGCACAAATTTAAATATTATAAAACGAATGAAAGGCGAGGTGAGAGAAATGATGTATTTACACGCCAGTTGGTCAGAATGTGGGATTCTCTGCCCCAGACTGTTGTCAAAGCAAAATCCATCAATTCTATTGAAAGGGAGTTGGAGTGTTACTTGAAAAAGAGGGACACTGAAGGGTGTGTGTTGCAAGTCGGAGATTGGGGTTAAACAAGCATGTCTGGGTGGTGGCTACAGTGCCGATTTGCCGAGCTGGAACTTGCTATGAGGACGATAAAAAGGGGGATAAATTGGGGCAAAAGCTGGTTCGTAAGTATACACTTAACAACATTTGCCATGTGTTTGATTCTTAGCTGTGGCAGTATTAAAACAATTGCTAGCACCCTCGCCTCGGAGTCAGAAGGTTGTGGGTTCGAGTCCCACTCCAGAAACTTAAGCACAAAAATCCAGGCTGACACTCCGGTGCAGTGCTGAGGGAGTGCCGCACTGTCGGAGGTGCCGCCTTTCGGATGAGACGTTAAACCGAGGCCTCGTCTGCTCTCTCGGGTGGATGTAAAAGATCCCACGGCCACTATTTCGAGCAGAGGGAGTTTTCCCGGTGTCCTGGGGCCAATATCTATCCCTCGACCAACATCACTAAAACAGGTTATCCAGTCATTCTTACATTGCTGTTTGTGGGAGCTTGCTGTGCGCAAACTGACTGCCCTATTTCCTACATTACAACAGAGACTACACTTCAAAAGTTCTTTGCTGGCGATTTGGGACGTACTGAGGCTGTGAACTGGTGCTATAGAAATGCAAATTCTTTATTTCATATTTGCCGATAATTTGCAAAAATAACTTTTCACGCCGGATTTTGTATTCGAGACACAAATTGAGGAGCATGTATGACATAAGAAATAGGAGCAGGACTCGGCCATGTAGAAACATAGAAACATAGAAAATATGTGCAGGAGCAGGCCATTCAGCCCTTCTAGCCTGCACCACCATTCAATGAGTTCAGGGCTAAACATGAAACTTCAGTACCCCATTCCTGCTTTCTCGCCATACCCCTTGATCCCCCGAGTAGTAAGGACTTCATCTAACTCCCTCTTGAATATATTTAGTGAATTGGCCTCAACTACTTTCTGTGGTAGAGAATTCCACAGGTTCACCACTCTCTGGGTGAAGAAGTTTCTCCTCATCTCGGTCCTAAATGGCTTACCCCTTATCCTTAGACTGTGACCCCTGGTTCTGGACTTCCCCAACATTGGGAACATTCTTCCTGCATCTAACCTGTCTAAACCCGTCAGAATTTTAATGGCCCCTCGAGGGTGCTCCGCCATTCAATAAGATCATGGCTGATCTGAGCTTGAGCTCAGCTCCACTTCCCCGCCCGCTCCCCATAACCCCTTATTGTTCAAACATCTGTCTACCTCCACCTTAAATATACTCAATGACCCAGCCTCCACAGCTCTCTGGGGCAGTGAATGCCACAGATTCTCGACCCTCTGGGAGAAGAAGTTCTTCCTCCGTCTCCGTTTTGACTGGGCGGCGGGCGTCAGATGGGCTTACCTCGTAGGTGCTGGTCAGCCCCAAGCGGTAGAAGATGGGCAGAAAGAGGTAGGCAGTCAGCAGCGCGTTGAGCGACTGCCCCAGGCACATCTGCACGAACTTGGCCCCGTAGGTGTAGGTCTCGACGGGGACCCCCAGCACCTGGACCGCCGACATGAAGCTGGCCGAGAGAGACAGCCCCACAGGCAGCGCTGCCATCTGACGGCCCCCCGTGAAGAAGTCATCCGCCTTCTTCTGCCCGCTGCCTCGGCGGGTGGCGAAAAATATCCCAATCCCAGTGGACACCAGGAGCATCCCGGCAAAGAGGACATAATCCGTGAGCGAGAACGTTAGCCCGGACGCCGCTGTCCCGGGTCCATCCATGACGTGCCCTGCCGAGGAGACCTCACGGCGACAGCGCGGGCTGAAAGCGGATCGGATGGGCCGGAAAACAAATTTAGAACCAGCTCAGGGAAATGCGACCAGGCGTCCGAATGAAGCTAATTCAGATCAATTCAGCCCGGCTGCGTGCTCTCAGCCTTTTCACACTTTCCAAATACAAATAAATCTGTCGGAATCTTTCGATGCCGGAATTCTTCTTGAAGTTAACAAAGAACAAGTTCTCCCGAGAGGTCCCAGCTTTCTGCAGAAGGTTGTCTGTTGAATGAGGCAAAGCAAAGCCGAGAGAGCAAACTCACGATGACATTCTCTTGCAGGTAGGGCTCGTTGTGCTTTTCATTTCCTTTACGCCGGGAGTGTTGGAGTGCACCCAACATCAAAAGTGGTTGAAGAACAAGAGGGAGGCGTGTTTATTAAAGTTGCCGTTTTGGTTGTCATTTGTCTGTGTAAAACATTACTCACCTTGTCGGCATTTAACCCTTTTAATGGAGTCGTGAGATGCTTTCTTATCATGGTCCAGACTTAAGACGGATTTGTTAAAGGGAAGTCGTGTTTAACTAACTTTTTTTGATGAGGTAACGGAGAGGCTTGGTGAGGGCAATCCGGTTGACATGATGTACATGGACTTACAGAGCAGGTCTCCAGTCGTCCTAGTTAACCCTTGCCACTGGACCAACACCTAGCTCTGTCAAGCCCGTGTGGTGGCTGGTGTGCAACGGTCACCCCACGTTAAAAAAATCCACGCACAGGCATCTTCCACCCTTCAGGATGTAGTTCGGGATCCGGAATATTAGGTCCTTCATCGAAACACCTGTGAACCTTTTAGTGTGGAAGCAAGTCATCCTCGACTCGAACGCCTGCCTAGGATGAAGATGATGATGATGATGATGATGGACTTACAAAAGGCATTTGATAAAAATGCCACACAATAGGCTTGCCAGCAAAGTTGAAGCCCGTGGAATAAAAGGGACAGTGGCAGCTGGATACGCAACTGGTGGAGTGACAGGAAACAGAGGGGACGAAAATGCCCTTCGCCACTGATTGGGGGCGGTAACCATCCGGGGGCCGCGACGTCCTGTGCCCGGCCCGGAAGTCCCGCCTCCCATGTGGAATTGGGCCGTGCGCCCCACGAAGGAAGCGGAGCGCTGTCTCCGGCGCTCCCGGGCGTCCATTGCGGTGTGGAGGAGGTCAGCGGGGCGCTAATCGTGGGCCGCGGTCCTGCCGGGAGAGCGCCCCTCCCCCCCCCCCGGCAAACTCCGGGGCAATTTTCTGGGAGGTGGTAGCGCCCCCATCCCTCCGGGCGAAAACACCATTGCGGCCCGTTAGCGCCCCCTGGAGACACTAACAGGGCTATAAAAAGGGGCAATTTTGCCCTCGAGAGAGAAAGAGTAGTGAACGGTTGTTTTTCGGACTGGAGGAAGGTATACAGTGGTGTTCCCCAGGGGTCGGTTCTGGGACCACTGCTTTTCTTGATATATATTAATGACTTGGATTTTGATGTACAGGGCACAATTTCAAAATTTGCAGATGACCCAAAACTTGCAAGTATGTTGAACAGTGAGGAGGGTATTGATAGACTTCAGGAGGACATAGGCAGGCTGGTGGAATGGGCGGGCACGTGGCAGATGAAGTTTAACGCAGAAAAGTGCGAAGTGATACATTTTGGTAGGAAGAATGAGGAGTGGCAATATAAACTAAAGGGTACAATCCTAAAGGGGGTGCAGGGACAGAGAGACCTGGGGGTATAGGTGCACAAATCGTTGAAGGTGGCAGGGCAGGTTGAGAAAGCGGTTAAAGTATACGGGATACTCTGTTTCAGAAACAGAGGCATAGAGTACAGAAGCAAGGAAGTTATGATGAACTTTTATAAAACACTGGCTTGGCCTCAACTGGAGCATTGTGTCCAATTCTGGGCACCACACTTTAGGAAGGATGTGAAGGCCTTCGAGAGGGTGCAGAAAGGATTGACGAGAATGGTTCCAGGGATGAGGGACTTCAGTGACGGGGAGAGACTGGAGAAGCTGGGGTTGTTCTCCTTGGAGCAGAGAAGGTCGAGAGGAGATTTGATCGAGGTGTTCATAATCATGAGGGGTCTGGACAGAGAGAAACTGTTCCCATTGGTGGAAGGGTCAAGAACCAGAGGACACAAATTTAAGGCGATTGGCAGAAGAGCCAAAGGCGACACGAGGAAAAACGTTTTTACGCAGCGAGTGGTTAGGATCTGGAGTGCGCTGCCTGAGAGGGTGGTGGAGGCAGACTCAATCGCGGCTTTCAAAAGGGAGTTGGATAAAAAAAAGCTGCAGGGCTACGGGGAAAGGGTGGGGGGAGTGGGGGGGAGTGGGACTGGCTGAGGTGCTCTTGCAGAGAGCCGGCACGGGCTCGATGGGCCGAATGGCCTCCTTCGGTGCTGTAACCGTTCTGTGATTCTGTGAAGAC
Source organism: Pristiophorus japonicus (assembly GCF_044704955.1). Classification (NCBI taxonomy): domain Eukaryota; kingdom Metazoa; phylum Chordata; class Chondrichthyes; family Pristiophoridae; genus Pristiophorus; species Pristiophorus japonicus. The sequence goes on from NC_091994.1 coordinate 6,957,617, forward strand.
GACACAAGCAATATTTATTCAACCCTGTTATTCCCAAATGTTTTGGTGGAGTTAAGCCTAGAGTTTGCAATTAATTTTACCAACCAAGAATGGGCGTAAATTTGGCGAAATCTGGAAATCTGCAAGGGGCCGCAAGAAACCCGTTGTCGGCCCACTTGGCGAGCCATGCTGCTTTGCCGCTGAATCTTATTCTGCTACTGGTGGCACCGCTGGCCAGGAATTTCCTCAGGGCTGCTCTCGTGCCGCACCATGTTTAAAGAACGTGTATTTATTTATACAGCGTCTTTTATGGCCTCAGGCCTTTATTGCAAAGGGGATGGAGTATGAAAGCAGGGAAGTCTTGCTGCAGCTATACAGGGTATTGGTGAGGCCACACCTGGAATACTGCGTGCAGTTTTGGTTTCCATATTTACGAAAGGATATACTTGCTTTGGAGGCAGTTCAGAGAAGGTTCACTCGGTTGATCCCGGGGATGAGGGGGTTGACTTATGAGGAAAGGTTGAGGAGGTTGGCCTCTACTCATTGGAATTCAGGAGAATGAGAGGTGATCTTATCGAAACGTATAAGATTATGAGGGGGCTTGACAAGGTGGATGCAGAGAGGATGTTTCCACTGGTGGGGGAGATTAGAACTAGAGGGCATGATCTTAGAATAAGGGGCCGCCCATTTAAAACAGAGATGAGGAGAAATTTCTTCTCTCAGAGGGTTGTGGATCTGTGGAATTCTCTGCCTCTGAGAGCTGTGGAAGCCGGGACATTGAATAAATTTAAGCCAGAGATAGACAGTTTCTTAAGATAAAAGAATAAGGGGTTATGGGGAGCGGGCAGGAAAGTGGACCTGAGTCCATGATCAGTTCATCCATGATCTTATTAAATGGCGGAGCAGGCTCGAGGGGCCATATGACCTACTCCTGCTCCTATTACTTATGTTCAATGAAGTACTTTTTGAAGTGTAGTCACTGTTGTAACGGAGGAAACGCGGCAGCCAATATTGGAAACAGCAGTGAGATAAATGACCGAATAAACTGTTTTAGTGATGTTGGTTGAAGGATAAATATTAATCAGGACATTAGGAGAACCACGCTGCTCTTCTTCGAAATAGTGCCGTGGGATCTTTTACATGCACCTGAGAGAGCAGACAGGGCCTCGGTTTAACGTCCCATCCAAAAGACGGCACCTCCGACAGTGCAGCACTCCCTCAGCACTGCACTGGGAGTGTCAGCCTAGGTTTTTGTGCTCAAGTCTCTGGAGTGGGACTTGAACCCACAACCTTCTGACTCAGAGACGAGAGTGCTGCCCACTGAGCCACAGCTGACACTAGAAGAGCTTTGGCTGATGACCACAAGGAGAATTGACACGCGTTTTCGTCGGATAACATTTGTTAAGACACCCCAGAGTTTCCCTTGTGCAGCTCGGTAGGGTCATTCATTACACGGATATCCTGGGACTGGTCTCAGTCAGTAGCTGGTTTTCAATAGTGTCAGCCGTGGGCTGTTTGTGGGAGCTTGCTGTGCGCAAATTTGCTGCCGCCTTTTCTATATTACAACAGTAGCTACACTCCAAAAGCACTTCATTGGCTGTAAAGCGCTTTGAGACGCCTGGCGATCGTGAAAGGCGCTATATAAATGCAAGTCTTTCTTTCTTTCTCTTGGGCATTACGTGCACCAGTTCAACTTGGCAGCCAAATTGTCATGGTCGCTATGACGATGGTGTCTCACAACAGGGGGTTTTAATGACAGGTTGAGCGGCAGCTTTAATACTCCAAAATAAATTACTTTGCTCTTCAAATGTTGAATCACGATACGCTTCGAAACACCAAACAGTGCACCAAGAAAAAACGAGCAAAATTTCCCATCGACCCATCGGAAATATTTATTTGCACCAGCAGACCCCACTCCTCCTTCAACAAGTTCCCGGCAAAAATGTCCCTTTTGCAAATTTCCATTCCCCCTGCAGCCCCCGTTCCCCCTCAGCACCACCATTAATACAACTGATGGAATATTGCAGTTTTATGCACTTTTGTTTTTATATATGTTTATATATTGCAATCCGGACTCTCCTCTCTCGCCGCTGGACGTCAGGGTCTGAGGCGAATTGACTTCGAGGCAATCTGAAGCAGCTCTTCGCAATCACAAGGCTGATTATGACTTGGCATCGAGCACCATTATATTGGCAATCACGCTCAATAAAAGATTGGTTGTCCCAGAAGCGGAGGTGCAGAAGGCTAGTGTAATTTTGTTGAAAGAAATTTCTTGGACAGGGGTCAAGCTCCTTGGAACATTCGTTTGAGTTGATCAAAAGTAATAACATCATGTTGACTTTCTGGGTTATATCTTGAAGTATTTTGGCCACTTAAACCAGTGCACATTGAGATGGAGCGGCAGTTATTGTTCAATTATTAAAAAGGAACAATCAGTCTTTCATAGTCTATCGAGAAGCGAGCCTCAGTAAATAATATGCTTGGCAGCTTAGAATATGTGGCTCAAAACCAAATGTCATACTCTGATGCCATTCTTTCATCATCCCTGGGCCCTTCAATCTGCTTCCCTTTGTTCTCCCGCTCCACTTTGTGCAACACATTGCCATGTTTTTCTTTACCTGAAATTGTTACCCTCTTCCACACTGTGTCGGTCTGTCTCTCTTTCTCTCTTCCCTTCCCATCCCTCCTGATGTAAATTAAGTCAGGCGTTTATTCTTCAAAGATTGGAGCCTCTGGGCCACCTGCTGTATTTATACCATAAGAACGTAAGAAATAGGAGCAGGAGTCGGCCATTTGGCCCCTCGAGCCTGCTCTGCCATTCAATAAGAACATGGCTGATCTAATCTTGGCCTCAACTCCACTTCCCTGCCCACTTCCCATAACCCTTCACTCCCTTATCGTTCAAAAATCTGTCTATCTTCACTTTAAATATACTCAATGACCCAGCCTCCACATCTCTCTGGGGCAGAGAATTCCAAAGATTCACGACCCTCTGAGAGAAGAAATTCCTGCTCATCTCTGTTTTAAATTGCAGCGTAGTATTATTGATGGATAGAATGTGATTGGGTAGAATGTGATTGGATGGAATATGATTAATTAGAATGTGATTGTGTGGAATGTGATTGGTTAGAATGTGATTGGGTTAAATGTGATTGGATGGAATGTGATTGAGTAGAATGTGATTGGGTGGAATGTGATTGAGTAGAATGTGATTGGGTAGAGTGTGATTCGGTGGATTGTGATTGGATGGAATGTGATTGGGTGGAATGTGATTGGGTGGAATATGATTGGGTGGAACGTGATTGAGTGGAATGTGATTGGGTAGATTGTGATTGGGTGGAATGTGATTGGGTGGAATGTGATTGAGTAGAATGTGATTGGGTGGAATGTGATTGAGTGGAATGTGATTAGGTAGAGTGTGATTCGGTGGATTGTGATTGGGTGGAATGTGATTGAGTAGAATGTGATTGGGTGGAATGTGATTGAGTGGAATGTGATTAGGTAGAGTGTGATTCAGTGGATTGTGATTGGATGGAATGTGATTGGATGGAGTGTGATTGGGTGGAATGTGATTGGGTGGAATGTGATTGGGTAGATTGTGATTGGGTGGAATGTGATTGGGTATAAGGCTTTTTTGTTTGTTGGAAGATGTGATGGTGGATGGTGGAGAGAAAGTTGAAAGTGGGGGGTGGAGTGGAGAAAGATTTCCCACAATGTGATTGGCGAATGAGGAAAGTAGAAAATAACCAATTGGAAAGGAGCAAACCACAGAGCCTCAACCAATGACGAGAAGGCAATTAGCCAACACAGAGGAGAAAAATTGACAGACCGACAAAAGCGGGCGATTTTCCAAACTTGCAACCTTGGCACGGAACATCGCCTGAAAGGTTAGGACATCAGGGGAAGGGATTGGTTTACTCCATCGGTTGCAGCTCACAATTCTCGTGCCAATTTGTAAAATTAGCTTGAAGCAATGTTATTATCAAAGATACATTGTGGGAGAGAAATTCGTAATCTCCCCGTTTGAGGGGCGGTCATTTTTGAAAGTTGGAAACATAGTGCCAGGCGCTAAAATGTTTCCCCGCACCCCCAAAAAATGGCTTTGGCGCTCCAGGGAAGGAAGTGGTGTGCGAAATCAAGCGCTGCTTGGAGCGCTAAAGGACGCTGGAGGGTGTGGAAACCACAACAGCGCTGCACACTGGGCCGTGTTCAAAGGTTCCTTCCCTCCCTTAAAGGGATAGGCCATCGCTGCAGATAAAAACGGATCTGCCTGGACCATCAAACCAATGGTGATCCTGCACGGTTAGCCCGGCACTCGGTCAGAGCACCGGGCCGAGCGATCGCCGGCACCAACCCGCGAAGGAAACGGCATCAACAAAGGCATGTTTTTTTTTTTCCTTCCCTCGGCCATCTCGCCTTTGATCATCGCCCCCGGTAACGATCAGCCGCGCCGATCCACGGGCTCCTGCAGCCGCCGGTGTTTTTGTCCGGTGCTGCTGCGGGGTGGTGGGAGTGTGGGGGAGGACCTGTAAGATTCCAAAATTTGTGGAAACCCCCCCCCCCGCCAGTGTTTGGACTCACTGAAAAGGAAATTTGATTTGGGCTTATTAAACAGAAAGTTTGGGATCCTAAAATGCATATGGAAGACATCTACGAGTCTTAACCAAGTTTGGAATTTTAAAAGGCATCTTTGGGCCTGTGGGGTAAAACTGCAGAAACAGAGGGGTGTGATCAACCTTTACCTTTAGAATTTGGATATTGTAGCTAATCAGTTTGTCTGGGGGAGCTGTTTAACCATAGTCAGGCTCCCAGAAAATATTAGCATTTAAACAATCGATCACGGAAGAAACATTATCCACTCCACCCACAGGACACAAATATCACATACCTATTCCAACGCCTTTTCGACATGCATAGAAATATCTGGCTCAGCCCAGACTTCCCGGGGCCAAAGCAATGCTATTCCAATGGACAAGAGCTCATCAGCTCATCAAAATATTTAATCAAGTTTCAGTTAGCTAGCCTGCCAAAAATTAAACCAAGAAGACCACTTAAAATCAACGGGCAGCAAAACTTAAACAAAAGAAACGTTAGATTTGGCGCGAAGATTAAGCAGCCTCTCAGAGTATAACTGAGGGCCTATCGTACCAAAGAAAAAATCTATTCTGACCATCACTTCGGAACAACAAGATCAAGATCGAGAGCGCACGGTGAGAAAACACAGGAAGAAACATCGCGACATCAGGGAAAAGAACTTCAAAAAAACCAATCAGTGGAACATCAATACCAACTGACTTGGTAACAGCCATCAACCGACGAACCCAACCAAGAAACCGGGGTCCACGCAAGTTTTCCACTCTACAATTTGTGCCTAGACTATCCAGCGGGTAAAAATTACCTAAAGAACTTAAAACCCTATTGATGACAAAGAAAATTGGATACTCACCAGGAAATAAATCCAAAATGCATCAGCGGACTCACCCCAACTGGCTTCAATATGCAACAGAGGTCTTCTACCAGGTCTGGGGTACGGCAAGGCAAACCGGCCATAACCAAAGAACCCCGAAACCGCGAAACAGCCCTAGCTGTCAAAGGAAGGGTCTGGTGAGCATGTATCCCTGGAGCCCTAGAGTTTGACCTAGTTAGAGAGTAAATGGGAGGTGGGAAGTATTTCTGTTGTGTTTATTACCTGTAATACACTATTCCCCGTTGTTCAGAACCTTTATGTAAGATTTTACAGTTTTATTGGAGTGTATTTGTGTTATTTGCTTTCTTGAATAAAACCCAAACCTTCTTTGTACAAAACAGTTGTCTGCTGCACTTTATCACACCCTGATTAATAAATCCAGGCTCGAAAACCAGGGCGTGGGAGCGACTGGAAACCGCTCTGGTCAGGAAGCCAAGCTGACAGACCCACCACCCGCTACAGACCGGAAGTGAATTTCGGGTCCAGGGCGATGCGCACAGTGATGACATCATGACCTCCAGGCGAAGGAGATCGGGGCACAGTGCCATAGCTAAATGCTGCTAAACCCACACCCAATATGGTGGCAGTCGATGTCAGCGTCATGCCCGGCCACTAACGGGAGATACAAATACCCATAGAATGGCAAATGCCCAATTTCTAGCCCTCTTACTGCACAGAAGGAGGCCATTTGGCCCATCGTGCCTGTACTGGCTCTTTGAAAGAGCAATCCAATTAGTCCCACTCCCCCCACTCTTTGCCCCATAGCCCTCAAATGTTTCCTTTTCCAGTATTTATCCAGTTCCCTTTTGAAAGTTACTATTGAATCTGCTCCCACCGCCCTTTCAGGCAGCGCGTTCCAGATCACAACAACTTGCTGCGTACACATTCTCCTCAGTAACATACTATTATCGCACTAAATAAAGATTTCACTATACAGACCACAACTCTGGCATCATTACAATATAGTTACAAAATAAAATGTCTTTCCTCCAAGCGGCTGTTTGATTTGCCCAGGAAAAGACTCACTTAGACTTAACTTGAAGAGTGTGTAGAATCTAGATGTTTGCTGACCCATGGAATATATATAGCAAATCCTATTACTTTTAGGATGGTGGCTGTGTCTATATTGTGCAGTGAAACATTAGCCCCTCCCCAATCTCTCCAATGCAGTGTCAGCTGTGTCTCAGTGGGTAGTACTCTCGCCTCTGAGTCAGAAGGTCGTGGGTTCAAATCCTTCTCCAGAGACTTGAGCACAATAAGTCTCGGCTGACACTTCAGTGCAGTGCCGAGGGAGTGCTGCACTGTCGGAGGTGCCGCCTTTCGGATGAGACGTTAAACCGAGGCCCCGTCTGCTCTCTCAGGTGGATGTAAAAGATCCCACGGCACTATTTCGAAGAAGAGCAGGGGAGTTATCCCTGGTGTCCTGGCCAATATTTATCCCACAATCAACATCACTAAAAAGCAGATTATCTGGCCAATATTATATTGCTGTTTGTGGGAGCTTGCTGTGTCCAAATTGGCTGCCGCGTTTCCCACATTACAACAGTGACTACACTCCAAAAAGTACTTCATTGGCTGTAAAGTGCTTCGGGAGGCCTGGATGTTGTGAAAGGCGCTATATAAATGCAAGTCTTCCTTTTTTCTTCCCTCAATGCTTGGCTATGACAGCTACTTCATGAAGGTTTTGCTAAACCAGTGTTTGGTAAACACCATGTGGTCACTGCACAGTGGGACCGTTAGAACAAGCAGATAAAATGCTATAAAAAGACAGATTAGTTAGATTATTTGATAAGGATATTTCTCATTTACAGGTAAGAGCTTGAATGTTGTCCAACACACTTCCTCGCTGCTGATTCAGAGCGGGGCTAACGAGGCCAAGAGGAGCTATTAATCTGAGATTACCCAGCCACAGTTGGTGCGGGCCTCGGTGGGACCAGGGGAAGATGTAGACCCCTAACCGGGCATGGTTGGCACCCTGGACAACTTTCCTTGTGTACTCCAAGCTGCAAAGCTCAGAAAAACTCACAAGCCATTTCGATTAAACCGAAACAGCCCCAGAAAAGACAACCACTCCATAAGCAGAGTACAACTGAAAAACACCCTGAATAAAGGCCAATGATCATTGGATCCTGATTTAAAAAGAAAGACTTGCATTTCTATAGCGCCTCTCACAACCGTCAGATGTCCCAAAGCGCTTTACAGCCAATGAAGTACTTTTTTTGCAAGTGTAGTCGCTGTTGTAATGTGGGAAACGCGGCAGCCAATTTGAGCACAGCAAGCTCCCGCAGACGGCAATGTGATAATGACCCAGATAATCTGTTTCAATGAAGTTGGTTGAGGGATAAATATTGGCCCCGGGACACCGGGAATAACTCCCCCTGCTCTTCTTCGAAATAGTGCCGTGGGATCTTTCAGGTCAGCTGGATTTTCTGTGCTTAGGTCTCTGGAGTGGGACTTGAACCCATGACCTTCTGACTCAGAAGGTGAGGGTGCTACCCACTCATCACAGGCAGTCCCTCGAAGTCGAGGAAGACTTGCTTTCACTCCAAAAGTGAGTTCTCAGGTGGCTGTACAGTCCAATACGGGAATTGCAGTCTCTGTCACAGGTGGGACAGACAGTGGTTGAGGGAAAGGATGGGGCAAGATGGCGGATGGGTTAGCAGCTCCCTAGGGAGCTCTCCCCAAACAAACCTTCCTCTGGCCATCTGCTGCCATCCTTCACCCCTCGCTCCTTCAACCTCCCCCCCTCCCCCCACCCCTCCCCACCCCACTGTCTAAGCTCCCTCTGGCCCTAACATCGACCCCCAAAGTATCTTTCCTATCCCTAAAATCCACGCAGCAAGGGCCCACTGCTCACCCCCATCCTCCAATCTCGACTTAGCTCCCAGGTCGACCTCCTACTGAGGGCCCTCCAACTGGACCCTCGCTCCTCACCGGCTGGCTCAGCTGCTCCAACTGACCCACAGTGATCTCAACAGCGGTGCTCCTCCGACGAGCTTCAACCACAGGTTAGGGCTCTATCTTCACTCCTCGCCCTCACGAGCCTTCCCTCTGGCGATGTTTGGGCCTTCAACCCTCCGGCGACGCCCTGGGCCTTCCCTAGACCACTCACCAGTGGAGTCTCTGTCGAGCACGATGGCTGCGGTCACTCTGAGCAAGGAGCAGCTCCCGGCCTGCGAGCACCATCGGAGCAGACCGGGGAGCGGAAGGAACAGCGTGGCGGTGTACCACTCCAGGGAGCAGCACGTGCTGGAGTAGGAGAGCAACGGCGGTGAAAAGGGACGTCACCAAGATCCAGGTCGCTGATTGGAGCGTGGGCAGGTACAGCAGAGGAGTGGCGAGGTCGGGGTGAAGGAGCGGCGAGAGATTGTAGAGGGGTGTGATCGGGGCCCAGGAGAGGCGAGAGTTCGGGGCCCGGAAGAGGCGAGGGCCCAGGGGCAGCACGGGCCCAGCCCACACTGCGATATGTGAGCGCGCACTAGGTCCGTGCAGCAGAGCTGGTCTCCAGTCGTCCTGGTTAACCCTTGCCACTGGACCAAGACCTAGCTCTGTCAAGCCCCGTGTGGTGGCTGGTGTGCAACGGTCACCCCACGTTAAAAAAATCCACCCACAGGCATCTTCCACCCTTCAACATGTAGTTCGGGATCCGGAATATTAGGTCCTTCATTGAAACACCTGTGAACTTTTGACGTGGAAGCAAGTCATCCTCGACTCGAGGGACTGCCTATGATGATGATGGTCACTCTGACCTCTCTGACCTCTCCTCCTTCACAGAGTGGACCTCTGACCATCCCAATGCCTATCCTCAGGCCACCCACTGAGCCGTAGCTGACAACCTAAGCGCAGTTAAGGCAATTGAAGGCATGGTCACCGATGGTTCAGCGATTAAAATCAGGGATGCTCAAGAGGGCAGAATTAGAGGAGCACAGATATCTCGGGGAGTTGTGAGGCTCGCAGTTACTAGTTTCTAAGTTGTGTTCTTATGTAACATTCCAAGGTCTTTGCGCTCCTCTAATTCTGGCCCTCTTGACCATCCCTAATTATAATCGCTGAACCATCGGTGGCCGTGCCTTCTGGGGGAATCTGGAACTCGGGGTTATTGTTTCAGAATAAGGGGCCGCCCATTTAAAACTGATCTGAGGAGGAATTTCTTCTCTCAGAGGGTGGTGAATCTTTGTAATTCTCTGCCCCAGAGAGCTGTGGAGGCTGGGTCATTGAATATATTTAGGGTGGAGGTAGACAGATTTTTGAGCAATAAGGGAGTAAAGGGTCATGGGGAGCGGGCGGGGAAGTGGAGCTGAGTCCATGATCAGATCAGCCATGATCTTATTAAATGGCGGAGCAGGCGCAAGGGGCGAGGTGGCCGACTCCTGCTCCTATTTCTTATGTTCTTATGTAACATAGAAACATAGAAAATAGGTGCAGGAGTAGGCCATTCGGCCCTTCGAGCCTGCACCACCGTTCAATGAGTTCAGGGCTGAACATGCAACTTCAGTACCCCATTCCTGCTTTCTCGCCATACCCCTTGATCCCTCTAGTAGTAAGGACTACATCTAACTCCTTTTTGAATATATTTAGTGAATTGGCCTCAACAACTTTCTGTGGTAGAGAATTCCACAGGTTCACCACTCTCTGGGTGAAGAAGTTTCTCCTCATCTTGGTTCTAAATGGCTTACCCCTTATCCTTAGGCTGTGACCCCTGGTTCTGGACTTCCCCAACATTGGGAACATTCTTCCTGCATCTAACCTGTCTAAACCCGTCAGAATCTTAAACGTTTCTACGAGATCCCCTCTCATTCTTCTGAACTCCAGTGAATACAAGCCCAGTTGATCCAGTCTTTCTTGATATTGTCAGTCCCGCCATCCCGGGAATCAGTCTGGTGAACCTTCGCTGCACTCCCTCAATAGCAAGAATGTCCTTCCTCAAGTTAGGAGACCAAAACTGTACACAATACTCCAGGTGTCGCCTCACCAAGGCCCTGTACAACTGTAGTAACACCTCCCTGCCCCTGTACTCAAATTCCCTCGCTATGAAGGACAACATGCCATTTGCTTTCTTAACCGCCTGCTGTACCTGCATGCCAACCTTCAATGACTGATGTACCATGACACCCAGGTCTCGTTGCACCTCCCCTTTTCCTAATCTGTCACCATTCAGATAATAGTCTGTCTCTCTGTTTTTACCACCAAAGTGGATAACCTCACATTTATCCACATTATACTTCATCTGCCATGCATTTGCCCACTCACCTAACCTATCCAAGTCACTCTGCAGTCTCATAGCATCCTCCTTGCAGCTCACACTGCCACCCAACTTAGTGTCATCCGCAAATTTGGAGATACTACATTTAATCCCCTCGTCTAAATCATTAATGTACAATGTAAACAGCTGGGGCCCCAGCACAGAACCTTGCGGTACTCCACTAGTCACTGCCTGCCATTCTGAAAAGTATCCATTTACTCCTACTCTTTGCTTCCTGTCTGCCAACCAGTTCTCAATCCACGTCAGCACACTACCCCCAATCCCATGTGCTTTAACTTTGCACATTAATCTCTTGTGTGGGACCTTGTCGAAAGCCTTCTGAAAGTCCAAATACACCACATCAACTGGGTTCCCCCTTGTCCACTCTACTGGAAACATCCTCAAAAAATTCCAGAAGATTTGTCAAGCATGATTTCCCTTTCACAAATCCATGCTGACTTGGATCTATCATATCACCTCTTTCCAAATGCACTGCTATGACATCCTTAATCATTGATTCCATCATTTTACCCACTACCGATGTCAGGCTGACCAGTCTATAATTCCCTGTTTTCTCTCTCCCTCCTTTTTTAAAAAGTGGGGTTACATTGGTTACCCTCCACTCGATAGGAACTGATCCAGAGTCTATGGAATGTTGGAAAATGACTGTCAATGCATCCGCTATTTCCAAGGCCACCTCCTTAAGTACTCTGGGATGCAGTCCATCAGGCCCTGGGGATTTATCGGCCTTCAATCCCATCAATTTCCCCAACACAATTTCCCAACTAATAAGGATTTCCCTCAGTTCCTCCTTCTTACTAGACCCTCTGACCCCTTTTATATCCGGAAGGTTGTTTGTGTCCTCCTTAGTGAATACTGAACCAAAGTACTTGTTCAATTGGTCTGCCATTTCTTTGTTCCCCGTTATGACTTCCCCTGATTCTGACTGCAGGGGACCTACGTTTGTTTTTACTAACCTTTTTCTCTTTACATATCTATAGAAGCTTTTGCAGTCCGTCTTAATGTTCCCTGCAAGCTTCCTCTCGTACTCTATTTTCCCTGCCCTAATCAAACCCTTTGTCCTCCTCTGCTGAGTTCTAAATTTCTCCCAGTCCCCAGGTTCGCTGCTATTTCTGGCCAATTTGTATGCCACTTCCTTGGCTTTAATACTATTCTTGATCTCCCTTGATAGCCACGGTTGAGCCACCTTCCCTTTTTTATTTTTACGCCAGACAGGGATGTACAATTGTTGTAGTTCATCCATGCGGTCTCTAAATGTCTGCCATTGCCCATCCACAGTCAACCCCTTCAGTATCATTCGCCAATCTATCCTAGCCAATTCACGCCTCATACCTTCAAAGTTAGCCTTCTTTAAGTTCTGGACCATGGTCTCTGAATTAACTGTTTCATTCTCCATCCTATGTAAAATTCCACCATATTATGGTCACTCTTCCCCAAGGGGCCTTGCACAACGAGATTGCTAATTAATCCTCTCTCATTACACAACACGCAGTCTAAGATGGCCTCCCCCCTTGTTGGTTCCTCGACATATTGGTCTAGAAAACTATCCCTTATGCACTCCAGGTAATCCTCCTCCACCATATTGCTTCCAGTTTGGTTAGCCCAATCTATATGTATATTAAAGTCACCCATGATAACTGCTGCACCTTTATTGCACGCACCCCTAATTTCCTGTTTGATGCCCTCCCCAACATCACTACTACTGTTTGGAGGTCTGTACACAACTCCCACTAACATTTTTTGCCCTTTGGTGTTCTGCAGCTCTACCCATATAGATTCCACATCATCCAAGCTAATGTCCTTCCTAACTATTGCATTAATCTCTTCTTTAACCAGCAATGCTACCCCACCTCCTTTCCTTTTATTCTATCCTTCCTGAATGTTGAATACCCCTGGATGTTGAGTTCCCAGCCCTGATCATCCTGGAGCCACGTCTCTGTAATCCCAATCACATCATATTTGTTAACATCTATTTGCACAGTTAATTCATCCACCTTATTACGGATACTCCTTGCATTAAGACACAAAGCCTTCAGGCTTGTTTTTTTAACACCCTTTGTCCTTTTAGAATTATGATGTAATGTGGCCCTTTTTGTTTCTTGCCTTTGTTTACTCGGCCTTCCACTATTGCTTTTTACCTTTCTACCATCTGTTTCTGACTCCATATTATTTCGCCCTGTCTCGCTGCATAGATTCCCATCCCCCTGCCATATTAGTTTAAACACTCCTGAACTGCATTTGCAAATGTTACCCCCAAACATAAGTTCCAGTCCTGCCCAAGTGCAGACCGTCCCTATTGTACAGGTCCCACTTCCCCCAGAACTGGTTCCAATGTCCCAGGAATTTGAATCCCTCCCTCTTGCACCGCTGCTCAAGCCATGTATTTATTCTAACTATCCTGCTCCCTCTACTCTGATTAGCATATGGTACTGGTAGCAATCCAGAGATTACCTCCAGATGTAACCTCCTGAGATGTCAGCACTCCTCTAATTCTGGCCCTCTTGAGCATCCCTGATTATAATCACTCCACCATTGGTGGCCGTGCCTTCTGTTGCCTGGGCCCCAAGCTCTGGAACTCCCTGCCTAAACCTGTCCCCCTCTCTTCCTCTCTTTCCTCCTTCAAGACGCTCCTTAAAACCGACCTCTTTGACTAAGCTTTTGGCCGACTGCCCTAATTTCTCCTTATGTGGCTCGGTAGAAGATTTTTGTCGTATAACGTTCCTGTGAAGCGCCTTGGAATGCTGTACTATGATAAAGATGATATATAAATTTGTAACTCAATGTGGCGTGTGTAGAGGAGCCGGTGACTTTAGATCAATGGTTCCTCAAGCTCTCCACCATTATGGGGTTTCCTCATTAATTTATGGGTCTGTTGTTGACTAATTGATAAAAGATTGATTGCTGTGATTAGCCAAGAACACTAGCATTGTATCATGTGACTGCCAGGCTGGTAGTCTATTATCAGCAAGGGCAGACATCGACTGTGATGTATGTAGCACACAAATCACTGACTCCACACGGTCTGGTGTTGATCTAACTGCTGTAACATTGGTCCTTTATTGAACAGCTCCAGAGTGACTCTCAGGTGTGGTGGTCAGCCTTTTATACTGCCTCGTGCAGGTACTTTCAGGTTTCCCACCACAGCGCCCTCTGTGGTGTACCATTGTGCTTATTATACATTTAAGGTACCAGGACGATACACACATCAATACATAACATCTCACTTCTCCCCCCAGTCCCAAAGCCATTGCCGGGGATCTCGGCCTTGTTTGTCCAACGGAAGGCAGGTATGCATAGACAGTGAGTTTGCATGGTACATGTTATCTGGTACAGATGTTGCATCAATGGGTTGCGGGTACACTGAGCAGTTATATTAAATAGTTATTAAATCCCAGCTCCTCTGGGTGAGGTGCAGTGACATGGTAACGGATCCCTGATTTCCTTATTAGCTCTTATCATTAATTCTGCTTCATATCCATTATTTTACACAAACACAGTGACCATTCAGCATTAAAATATTAATTCTTATTATAAATCCACCATCTCATATTAACATAGCTCATTTTAGACTCGCTCTTGCCTTACAAAAGTCACATTGTGGGGACCACCACGTGGTAAGGCCCTTTTAAGTCTTCCGGGTGCATTTCCTTTTTAAGGCGCCATCTTGGATTCCACGCGGCTTCTCCTTGGGCGCTGCCATCTTTGATGCTCTGCTGCTCTGGACACGAGGCCGCCGCCATCTTGCTCTCCGCCGGTCCGGCTCCCCTCCGCTGCCACCTGACTTGCCGCCTCCCCCGCGGCCTCCGTAGCGGCCTCCTCTGTGGCCGCCGTGGCCGCCGACCTCCAGCTGCTGCCGCTGCCCGACTCTCCCTCTGTGTGGGCCCCTCCGATCCGCCGGCCATCCTGGATCTCTCGCACCCCGCCCCCAGCGCCCCGCTTGCTCACGGAGGCTGCAGGATCTCTGTGTGAGGTCCGGGCCTGGGACTTGCCTGTGGGTGGATTGAGGCTGCAGCGTCTCTGTGTGAGGCCCGGGCCTGGGACTTGCCTGTGGGTGGATTGAGGCTGCAGCTCCAGCTCGGTCGGCGCTGCTCTCTGGGGACCCGGGGCACGGCAGCACCCCGGGGAGCAGCAGCCTGTGGAGTTGGTGAAGTCTTCCCAGCTCCCACGGACCTTCCCCATCCACCTCCGGCCGAGGAGCGTCGGCCCATCGCCTGCAACGACCCACAAAGGTAAACCGTGTGTCTCGTCCCCGTGGGATACCTGCACCATCGCTCTGCCAAGAACAGGTATCAGTTCCCTGGTGTAGGTACGCAGCTTCACCGTGACCAGGACCAGCTTGGGTCGTGCAGTTGGGTTAATCCACAGTTCATCAAAAGTTCTCCGACTCATCAACGACGGACCCGATCCCGTGTCCACTTCCATACTCACTGGGACTCCGTTGATTTTTACTTCCCTTATCACTGGGGGCGAATCGTCGGTGCACGTATACAGTCCAAGCACCTCATCTTCTTCTACCTGCTCCTCGCTGAACAGTGGATCATCCCCCATCTCCTCAGCCACATGGTGAGTCTGATTCCTTTTACACATACGCTGAAGGTGGTCTTTAACGTGGCAGGTATTGCACGTGTACTCCGCAAACCTGCACCGGTGAGCCCCATGGCTTCCTCCACAGCGCCAGCATGGTGCTGCTTGATTGGCCCCCCTCGGCGGACTCTGAGTTCCAGGACCCTGAGGTCCGTGCTCTCTGCCCCGGGCAGAGCCATGTTCTGCAGTTCTGTCCGTGGTGGCCGCTATCCTGTGGACAGTGCCTGCTGTGTTCGAGACTGTGTGGATTATTTGCTCGGTGCTGCAAGTCGAGGTCATATATGCCCGGCTGATGGCGATGGCCTTTGTCAGAGTGACTGTGGGTTCCGTGGCCAGCAGCTTGTGAAGGAGACCCTCGTGGCCAATCCCCATAACGAAAACGTCCCGCAAAGCCTCGTCAAGGAGTGCCCCAAAATCACACGGCGCCGCGAGTCTCCTGAGGTCCGCAGCATATTTGGTGACAGCCTGGCCCTCAGGTCTGCAGTGATGGTAAAATTTGTACCTGGCCGTGAGGATGCTCTCCTTCGGTTTCAACTGGTCACGAATGAGTTCAGTCAGCTCCTCGTATGACTTGTCCCTGGCGCTCCCAGGTGCCAGCAAATTCCTGAGGAGACAGTAAACCTCATCGCCACAACTGGAAAGCAATATCGCCTTACGCTTCTCTCTCAGTGCGTTCGTGTCCTCCGTCAGATCGTTTGCTGTGAAGTAGTCCTCGAGCCTTTCCGTAAAGGCCTCCCAACCATTGCCCACCGTAAAATCCTTTAGTGAGCCCAGAGTAGCCATGGTTGCATGAAGTTCTTCCGTGTCCTTGTCGCCAATGTAATGTATGTAGCACTCAAATCACTGACTCCACACGGTCTGGTGTTGATCTAACTGCTGTGACCTTCGTCCTTTATTGAACAGCTCCAGAGTGACTCTCAGGTGTGGTGGTCAGCCTTTTATACTGCCTCGTGCAGGTACTTGCAGGTTTCCCACCACAGCGCCCTCTGTGGTGTACCATTGTGCTTATTATACATTTAAGGTACCAGGACGATACACACATCAATACATAACATCGACGATGAGGTTCAACACTGCCTGCAGTGCGCCAGCGCAGCCTTCGGCCACCTGAGGAAGAGAGTTTTCGAAGATCAGTCCCTCAAAGCTGGTATGAAGCTCATGGTCTTCAGGGCTGCAGTGATACCCGCCCTCCTGTATGGCTCAGAGATGTGGACCATATACAGTAGACATCTCAAATCGCTGGAGAAATACCACCAACGATGTCTCCGCAAGATCCTGCAAAGCCCCTGGGAGGAAAGACACAGCAACGTAAGTGTTCTCAATCAGGCCAACATCCCCAGCATCGAAGCACTGACCACACTCAACCAGCTCTGCTGGGCAAACCACATTGTCTGCATGCCAGACACGAGACTCCCAAAGCAAGCGCTCTACTCAGAACTCCTTCACAGCAAATGAGCCAAAGGTGGGCAGAGGAAACGTTACAAGCACACTGTTATGTCTGTAATGCCCTTATGAATGACTCCACAAGGCAATGTGTTGTACTTAAACTGTAGTGACCTAGGTCCTTTATTTGTAACTCCAGAGTGAGGCAGAAGCATAGTGGACAGCCTTTTATACTGGGCCCTGCACACCTATGCAGGTGACCCTCAGGTCTCCCACTGCAGTGCTCTCTGGTGGACAGCCTCTGCCACAGGGACAGGAAACCTGGTCTCCACCAGTTGCATCCTCTAATGGTGCCAGCATAGAATATACATAGTGTAAACCTTATTGATAGTACATCAGGTAACAAGTCTCCATCTTATGCAACTGTACAGTGACTACACAGAGAGTATAACTATAGTCTGCATATATAACAGCCACCCTCAAAGCCTCCCTGATAAAGTGCAATATACCCCACCGACACCTGGGAGTTCCTGGCCAAAGACCGCCCTAAGTGGAGGAAGTGCATCCGGGAGGGTGCTGAGCACCTCGAGTTCATCGCCGAGAGCATGCAGAAATCAGGCGCAGGCAGCGGAAGGAGCGTGCAGCAAACCAGACTCCCCACCCACCCTTTCCCTCAACGACTATCTGTCCCACCTGTGACAGGGACTGTGGTTCTCGTATTGGACTGTTCAGCCACCCAAGGACTCATTTTTAAGAGTGGAAGCAAGTCTTCCTCGATTCCGAGGGACTGCCTATGATGATGATGAGGATTCAGTGCATCCTTGTTTATATTTGGTTGCAGGATTTACTTTATATACAAAAGTAAAACACTGTGGATGCTGGAATCCTACATGAAAGCAGAAAATGGTGGAAATACTCAGCGGGTCAGGCAGCATCTGTGGAGGGAGAGACAGAGTTAACGTTTCATGCCGATGACCAAAGGGGCAGTTCAGAGAAGGTTCACGAGGTTGATTCCTGAGTTAAAGGGATTGTCTTATGAAGAAAGGTTGAGCAGGTTGGGCCTCTACTCATTGGAATTTAGAAGAATGAGAGGTGATCTTATTGAAACATATAAGATTCTGAGGGGGCTCGACAGATGCAGAGAGGATGTTTCCCCTCGTGGGGGAATCTAGAACTAGGGGGCATAGTTTCAGAATAAAGGGTCGCCCATTTAAAACTGATCTGAGGAGAAATTTCTTCTCTGAGGGTTGTAAATCTGTGGAATTCTCTGCCCCAGAGAGCTGTGGAGGCTGGGTCATTGAATATATTTAAGGCGGAGATAGACAGCTTATTGAACGATAAGGGAGTCAAGGGTTATGGGGAGCGGGCGGGGAAGTGGAGCTGAGTCCATGATCGGATCAGCCCTGATCTTATTGAATGGCGGAGCAGGCTCGAGGGGCCAGGTGGCCGACTCCTGCTCCTATTTCTTATGTTTCTTATGTAACCTGTCACATGAAAGATTGGTTTGCATGAATTTATTTTCTAATGCAAATATCTGAACAAGCTCCTGCTTGTTTTTTTATTGCGTTGCACACATTCTACTTGGGGCTACGTCACCTGTGGATTCTATTGAGAAAGCTCACAATGGCAGTGGAAGTCTTGTCCACTGCCTGTAGGTATTGGGAATCCATGGGCATGGTGCTTGATACGTGTTGCAATAAAGAAAGGAAAGATAGATTCCGAAGATAAATTTGCGCAAAACATAAAAACAGATAGTAAAAGCTTTTACAGATATATAAAATGGAAAAGAGTGACTAAAGTAAATGTTGGTCCCTTAGAAGATGAGAAGGGGGATTTAAGAATGGGAAATGTGGAAATGGCTGAGACTTTAAACAATTATTTTGCTTCGGTCTTCACAGTGGAAGACACAAAAACCATGCCAAAAATTGCCGGTCACGAATATGTGGGAAGGGAGGGCCTTGAGACAATCACTATCACTCGGGGGGTAGTGCTGGACAGGCTAATGGGACTCAAGGTAGACAAGTCCCCTTGTCCTGATGAAATGCATCCCAGGGTATTAAAAGAGATGGCGGAAGTTATAGCAGATGCATTCGTTATAATCTACCAAAATTCTCTGGACTCTGGGGAGGTACCAGCGGATTGGAAAGCAGCTAATGTAACGACTCTGTTTAAAAAAGGGGGCAGACAAAAGGCAGGTAACTATAGGCCGGTTAGTTTAACATCTGTAGTGGGGAAAATGCTTGAAACTATCATTAAGGAAGAAATAGCGGGACATCTAGATAGGAATAGTGCAATCAAGCAGATGCAGCATGGATTCATGAAAGGGAAATCATGTTTAACTAACTTACTGGAATTCTTTGAGGATATAACGAGCATGGTGGATAGAGGTGTACCGATGGATGTGGTGTATTTAGATTTCCAAAAGGCATTCGATAAGGTGCCACACAAAAGGTTACTGCAGAAGATAGAGGTACGCGGAGTCAGAGGAAATGTATTAGCATGGATAGAGAATTGGCTGGCGAACAGAAAGCAGAGAGTCGGGATAAATGGGTCCTTTTCGGGTTGGAAATCGGTGGTTAGTGGTGTGCCACAGGGATCGGTGCTGGGACCACAACTGTTTACAATATTCATAGATGACCTGGAAGAGGGGACAGAGTGTAGTGTAACAAAATTTGCAGATGACACAAAGATTAGTGGGAAAGCGGGTTGTGTAGAGGACACAGAGAGGCTGCAAAGAGATTTAGATAGGTTAAGCGAATGGGCTAAGGTTTGGCAGATGGAATATAATGTCAGAAAGTGTGAGGTCATCCACCTTGGGGAAAAAAACAGTAAAAGGGAATATTATTTGAATGGGGAGAAATTACAACATGCTGAGGTGCAGAGGGACCTGGGGGTCCTTGTGCATGAATCCCAAAAAGTTAGTTTGCAGGTGCAGCAGGTAATCAGGAAGGCGAATGGAATGTCGGCCTTCATTGCGAGAGGGATGGAGTACAAAAGCAGGGAGGTCCTGCTGCAACTGTACAGGGTATTGGTGAGGCCGCACCTGGAGTACTGCGTGCAGTTTTGGTCACCTTACTTAAGGAAGGATATACTAGCTTTGGAGGGGGTACAGACACGATTCACTAGGCTGATTCCGGAGATGAGGGGGTTACCTTATGATGATAGATTGAGTAGACTGGGTCTTTACTCGTTGGAGTTCAGAAGGATGAGGGGTGATCTTATAGAAACATTTAAAATAATGAAAGGGATAGACAAGATAGAGGCAGAGAGGTTGTTTCCACTGGTCGGGGAGACTAGAACTAGGGGGCACAGCCTCAAAATACGGGGGAGCCAATTTAAAACCGAGTTGAGAGGAAATTTCTTCTCCCAGAGGGTTGTGAATCTGTGGAATTCTCTGCCCAAGGAAGCAGTTGAGGCTAGCTCATTGAATGTATTCAAATCACAGATAGATAGATTTTTAACCAATAAGGGAATTAAGGGTTACGGGGAGCGGGCGGGTAAGTGGAGCTGAGTCCACGGCCAGATCAGCCATGATCTTCTTGAATGGCGGAGCAGGCTCGAGGGGCTAGATGGCCAACTCCTGTTCCTAATTCTTATGTTCTTATGTTCTTATGTAAGCAAGAGTTCTGATGCCAATGTATGTCATCAACTTGACCCTGGGTTTCACTGCTGTGTGCTGCTGATGGAAGGTCTAAGATTGAATGTACACACACCCCTTGTAAGACTGTTGCTACAGGTTTCCAACACCAAGACATATAGGAACACAGAGGCTTTCCAATACAATGGACTTTACTAGAATGATTAAAAAGTCTAGGGCTAGACTTTCCACTACAATCGCTATCGCCCCAAAATGGGCGCTATTACCGGTCTGAGTGCTTTTTTTGTAGTTCCGTTCCACTCCAGCGGGGAGCTTGTTGACTGTGAGGTGGAGCATGGCAACGAGGAAGATTGAGAAGAGGGTTGGGGCGATGGCGCAGCCCTGTTTGACCCCGGTCCGGACGTGGATTACAGTAGACACCTCAAGTCGCTGGAGAAATATCACCAATGATGTCTCCGCAAGATCCTGAAAATCCCCTGGAGGATAGAAGCACCAACATCAGTGTCCCCGACCAGGCCAACATCCCCAGCATTGAGGCACTGACCACACTTGACCAGCTCCGCTGGGCAGGACACAATGTTCGCATGCCCAACATGAGACTCCTAAAGCAAGCGCTCTACTCGGAATTCCTTCACAGCAAACTAGACAAAGGTGGGCAGAGGAAACGTTACAAGGACACCCTCAAAGCCTCCCTGATAAAGTGCGACATCCCCACTGACACCTGGGCGTCCCTGGCCAAAGACTGCCCTAAGTGGAGGAAGTGCATCCAGGAGGGCGCTGAGCACCTCGAGTCTCATTGCCGAGAGCATGCGGAAACCAAGCGCAGGCAGCGGAAGGAGCGTGCAGCAATCCAGTCCCACCCTCCCCTTCCCTCAACCACTGTCTGTCCCACCTGTGACAGGGACTGTGGCTCTCGTATTGAACTGTTCAGCCACCTAAGGACTCATTATTAGAGTGGAAGCAAGTCTTCCTCGATTCTGAGGGACTGCCTACGATGATGAGCGTTTTTTTTATTTTTCATGATCGTTGGAATATCGACCATTTTAAAAACCGCCGGTTTCGCCTTTTTATTTTGGCCGATAGCCTTAGCAATGTGAAATGGGCCTTAGTGATATATTCAGTCATGCAAGGCAGGCGTCCACAGCAACGGCTGTTCTGCGCATGCGCGGATTTTTTTCTGCAAAGAACCTTTCCCGCGATTAGTGAGGTCAGGGGTTATCTGCGTACGCTCAGAAGGCAATGGGAGGGAGAGAGAGAAGGAAGGTTTTGAAAGAAGTGCTTTTTGAAGGAGTGAGTGCTCAAGATGTCGAATGAAGATTCCGTAGATAGTATGCAGGAGGTTGCAGGGAGAAGGAGGGCAAAAGCGTTTTCTGATGAGGCTGATGAGGCCTTAGTTAATGAGATGGAGCATCGGTGGGGTCAATTAACCCGGGTGTGCATTGGAAACCTCGCCCCCGCATTTATCAAAAAATATGGGGCGATATCGCCGCCCTTGTTTCATCGGTGGCCCACGATAGGCGTGCGGCAGACCAGTGCCGCAAGCGATGGAACAGTCTTGTTGCATCGGCAAGAGTAAGTATTAAATTATTACATTTTAAATTGTAATGATGCACTGACTCATTAATTAGAATGAAAATCTGCCAGATTGTAATTAAGCCGGGTAATCTTGGGTAGCTTCCCTGCGCCCTTTAAGTCTAATTTTGCTGAGATGCCTTAAATTTAATCAACGGGATTAATTGTTATTTAAAGGCTTTGCTCGAAAATGGTGGCCAAAGGGATGACTGGAAACAGACTGACCGCAAACACTCGGCATTTCTACCACTTTAGTTTAGAAGGAGAATGATTAAATTATATCGCTGCTTGTGTGCTGTGAGCAACTCTTTGACGCCGTCTCCTTTTTGGTTAGGTTGGTGGATAGGGGCACGACTGAGCGCTGAGGGGTCCGGTCACCTTTGCCCAGACTGTGTCAGTCTCTCCGGCTGCTGCCACTCACACAGTGACCCAGCCTGGACTGGGGGAGAGCTGCCCTGGCTCACTGTCTGCCCTGGGACACTTTGGGACATTAGCTCCGGCCACACGGAGGTCTCTGAGCACAGCCCAGGGACACGGTGCCCCCTCCCATTACACTCCTGTCATTGTCGAGCTCACCAGCGGTCCTGATTCTTCCCCCCCCCCCCCCACCCCGCCCCCTCGGGAACTTCCATCGATTGCAATAAACTGCCCCCCTCCCCTCAGGTGCCGAATGGCACGGCCCGTGGATGGGGCCTTTCCTGGAGATTGTACGCGGGATATTTGGTGTCAAGCATTAGTTCCTAAACATGATCTTATTAAATATTTTCTCTGAATGTAGATGTTATAACCGTGCATCCATTGGATGCAAACCGTATTAGCATATAACGTTAACGTTAATGATGAATAGCATGTGGGGTGACTAATTGTGGATTACAATATCTGTTGTGTTTCCGTAATAGTACCTTGTCAATTAGCTTATGCCATGCTCTTTTCACGTTTGCAGAGGACGATATCTAAGAATCATGCAGAGCAGAGGCAGCCTGCTGGCCTGCACCCTCTGACGGACCTGGTAGAACATGCCACAGCCTTAGTGGGCACCCATAATCGTTCTGCCACCCGTGGTGATGCAGATCCCACTGTTGTGCCACGTAAGTAATGTGTAAAGCAGAGGTAATTTAAAGTAATGGAATGCCATTTGATTATAATATATGAATGATGTAATGTTATACATGCAGCTTCTGTACTCTCATGTTAATCACATGTAACGTCTCTCGTTCACATTTATTGCAGTAGCGTTCCTCCTCGTACATATGCCCGCGCAACACAAGTGTTCTCCTGTCTCCCCTTCTACTAACCTCCATTATGTTTTGCAGCTCCCCGGACTCCCCGGGCACAACGGGAGGCCCCTGCACCAACAATGCTGCAGGCCGTGCGCACCACGGGTGAGGAACAGCAAACCGAGGAGGAGGAGGGTGCAACCAAGCCTGACCCCTCACCTGTGGTACCTGCGGCCACGGATCAAGTTGCGCGGGCCGAGCGTCTTGCAGCAGTCGCCCAGTGCCCACACCGACCCCGCGGAGGCTGAGATGGCGAGGTAGGCACGCGCTGCGACGGGCAGATGTCAATGATCTCACTGTCGAGGGCACGCATCGACATCGGTCGAGAGCTCCTCCAGGCGCTTGGTGGGTTGATCGGCAACATTGCCACACTGTCTGCCAGAATAACGGAGGGCATGGGGCAGATGGTTGCGGCAAAGGGGCGAACGACCGACTCTGTCGATGCCTTGTGGCACGCGATAGTTTCGGGGTACGGCACGGCACCCCAAGGTGCCGTACCACCAACCAGCCCGACAGGTGCGAGACAGGAGGAAGAACTTCGGTCTGCCTCGGACGACCTTTCTTCGCAAACATCTTCTTCTGGATCCACTGAGGTCATTCTGCCGACGTCAACCCACCCCCCCCCAAACCCTCCCCCCTGCCTCTCCCACCCCCACCCCTCCCCCCCCCACCCCCACCCCAACACCACCCCCACCCCAACACCACCCATCCCCCCCGCCCTCCCACCCCCACCCCTCTCCCCCCACACCCCTCCCCCGCCTCTCCCCCCTACCCTCTCCCCCAGCCTCTCCCCCCCGCCACCCCCACACCACCCCTCCCACCCCCACCCCTCTCCCCCCCGCCTCTCCCCCCCCTCTCCCACCCCCACACCACCCCTCACCCGCCCTCTCTTCCCCCCACCCCCACCCCCACACCACTCCTCCCCCCGCCCTCCCACCCCCACCCCTCTCCCCCCGCCTCTCCCCCCACACCCGCACACCACCCCTCCCCCGCATCCCTCCCTCCCCGCCTCTCCCCCCCCACCCCCACCCCCACATCACCCCTCCCCCCCACCCCTCTCCCCCCCGCCTCTCCCCCCCACCCACACACCACCCCTCCCTTCCCGCGTCTCCCCCCCCACCCCCACCCCCACACCACCTCTCCCCGCCGCCCTCCCACCCCCACCCCTCTCCCCCCTGCCTCTCCCCCCCCCCAGCTGCACACCACCCCCTCCCCCCCGCCTCTCCCCCCCCTCCCACCCCCACCCCTCTCCCCCCGCCTCTCCCCCCCCACCCGCACACCACCCCTCCCCCCCCTCCCACCCCCACCCCTCTCTTCCCCGCCCTCTCACCCCCACTCCCCCCCGCCTCTCCCCCCCCTCCCACCCCCACCCCTCTCCCCCCCGCCTCTCCCCCCCCCACCCGCACACCACCCCTCCCCCGTCTCTCCCCCCCCACCCGCACACCGCCCCTCCCCCCCCGTCTCTCCCCCCCCCCACCCGCACACCACCCCTCTCCCCCCCGCCTCTCCCCCCCCCACCCCCACACCATCCCTCCCCCCCGCCCTCCCACCCCCACACCGCCCGCCCACCCCTCCCCCCACAGCAGCAGCCCTTGAGGTGCTCTGCTGTAAGACGTCTTGGTCCTGTTACTCGGGGATTACGTGGGAAACGGGGGGGGGTTACAACAAGGGGGGGGGGTCAAGTTAGATGAGGGAAGCATGGCCGCAGGTTGGGGGGGGGAGGGGCACTGTATATTATTGTTTTGTTGTTACTAAAAAAAATAGTTGAATGTTGACTGTGGGGGATGATGGGAGGGCGTTCTTGTTATATTGTTGTGTTAAAAATGTTGTTCACTGTTGGGTGTTGCGGGGGGGGAGGGGTGGTGTTATATATGTTTGTTAAAAAAAAATTAAAAGTAGCCGTTACATTATTAAATTTTTTAATTTAAGTTTACAATTGTCGTGCAGTGTCTTCTAATAATGTAAGGTAAAACATCAATACAAGGGTTGGAAACAATGGCCATGGCCCGGCCAGGCAAGGATGAAACCTAACTGTACCTGTAACTGTCACCAACATAACTTCATGCAAAGTGTTCATTTATGAGCTGCTGACGCAAGAGTTTTGCAGCTGTGTAACTAGCACAGGGCTGTTCCAGTGGTGTGGGGGGAGGGGGAAGAGGGGGGCATGGGAGCATGGGTTCATTGCCCGGCTGATTGTCCTCCCCGAGGTCCTCGTCCTCCTCCTCATTCTCCTCTTCCGCCTCCCCTCTCTTCTGCGGTGGACCGGCGGTCCCATCTGGCAATTGTTGAGCTCTCCTGGTAGCTAGGTTATGCAACATGCAGCACGCCGCAATGAACTCAGCGACCTGCTCAGAGTGGTATTGTCGGTTGCCTCCTGAGTGGTCCAGGCATCTGAAGCGCTGCTTCAGAACTCCAATTGTCTTTTCGACGATATTGCGTGTGGCTTTCGTTGTATCACTTCTCGGCTTCTGTCTGGGGCTTACGCACGGGGGGTCATGAGCCAGCTGGCAAGGCCATATCCTTTATCCCCCAGCATCCAACCGTGACCTTGTGGCTGACTCTTAAACAGGTCAGACACAGTGCTCTCACGCAAGATGTGCGCATCATGGATGCTCGCTGGAAAATTTGCATTTACTGCCATGATTATTTGCTTGTGGTCGACAGCGAGCTGCACATTCAGGGAGTGGAATCCCTTTCGGTTCCGAAACACCCCTGCATCCTGCAAAGGTGCTCGCAGGGCGATGTGCGTGCAGTCTATTGCTCCCTGCGCCTTGGGGACGTTTACTATTTGAGAAACCCAATGCCCTCCCAGTCTGTGTCTCCCTGGTCATAGGGAAGTTTATAAAGCCCATCCTGTGTGCGTAAAGGGCTTCAGTCAGCTGTCGAATGCAGCAATGTGTGGCGTGCTGAGAGATACCGCAAATGTCGCCACCTGAGGTCTGAAAGGAGCCCGATGCGTAGAAGGAAAGTGCCACAGTAACCTTAACCTCAACGAGCAGTGCGGTCCTGCTGGTGCTGGCAGGCTGCAGATCTCCCTTGATGAGCTGGCATATCTCACTGATGACCTCCTTTCGCACGTGTTATTGGACAAGTCCAGGTATGATCGGTTATCCCTGTAAATGCGTTGGGTGTAAGGTCTCCTCCTTGTGAGCAGTCTGCCACCTCTTTGATTTGGCACATAATGCTCTTCAATAAACCTTCTCCCATCTCTAGTCATCACTACTGGTTGAGAAATTACAGGCCCCATCACTATAAATCGCCATAAATGCCCCTAATCTCTCTTCTTAATTTGTCCTCAACAAATACAAATGTGATTAGATGATTGGCAAGAGTCAAAAATGCCCTTAAAGTCACTCACAAATTGCTTCTCCTGACAAGCACTTCAAGCAACCTTTTGTTAAAGATCTTCCGAGTCACAAAATGGCGTCCGCAGTACCGAGTTACGGTCAGGTGATTGCAGCTTTTCTTCAGCAACCTTTTAGGCCGGCGATCATTTGGGCGAACTATGGGCGAAATGCCGAAAGTAGCGCGCGGTGATAAATGGGCGATAATCGGGCGCTAGTTTCCATTTTTCACCAAATATGGGTGATAGCCTGAATCTCAGCGCTTATATGGGCGTTAAATAGGCGCTAAATGGGCGATAAACGGGCGCTAAATGGGCGATAAATGGGCGATGATGTGCCAAAAGTCTAGCCCATGCATAAGTTCCTAGTTCAACACTACTGAGTACAGGTTCAAAGTATCAAACGAAACTACAAATTCTCTCGCTTACCGATTTTAAATTCAAATTTCGCAACATCTATGCCTCAAGTTAACCAGTTACACGCGATTAAAAACAAATTTAAACTTTGCAATGTATATCGCCCCCTAAGTTAACTGATTATGCACAATTCCTCTCGCTGATATATATGCCCAAGCTGGCTTACGTATAATCCCCTGGGTGATCAGTCCGACTGGATTAAAGCTTCCCAGTATTGGGTCAGCCGGCTCACAACAGCTCCCTTCCATGTCTCCGGCTCAAGAGAAAGATCCATCCTTTGTCTCCGTCCTGTTATAGTTCATCTCAAACTGGGCCCCCATGAGAGCCGGGTGCCCATTTGTGTTTGGCCAGAGATAGCTTATCCTTTTTGCTGATTGGCCAATTCTGATATCCTTCAACGTGCCTCTTCCTGTTTGAATTCCAAAGTGCGTGCCCCATCCCCCGAGGTTTACTCCAGCCATTTTTTTAACAAATATTTTTTTTCCCGGTCTGCCATCGGCCTTCGCCCTTCTTTGATTGCACTGGCACTGCAATGGTGGTGTCAGTGTGAAACTGCAACAACAACTTGCATTTATATAGCGCCTTTGAAGGCGCTTCACAGGAGTGTCAGAATTTGACACCGAGCCATAAAAGGAGAAATTAGGTCAGATGAACAAAAGCTGGGTCAAAGGGGTAGGTTTTAAGGAGCGTCTTAAATGAGGAAAGAGAGAGGTAGAGAGGCAGAGAGGTTTATGGGAGGGGGCCCAGCCAACAGAAGGCACGGCCACCGATGGTTGAGTGATTATAATCAGGAATGCTCAAGAGGCCCGCATTGGAGGAGCGCAGACATCTTAAGAACATAAGAACATAAGAAATAAGAGCAGGAGTATTTCAGTCCCTCGAGCCTTCTCCGCCATTCACTAAGATCACGGCTGATCTTCTATCTCAACTCCACTTTCCGGCACTATCCCCATATCCCTTGATTCCCTTAACATTCAAATTTCTATCGATCTCTGTCTTGAATAGCCTCAATGCCTGAGACTCCACAGTCCTCTGGCGCAGAGAATTCTTGGAGGGTTGTAGAGCTGGAGGAGATAGGGAGGGACGAGGAGGCCACGCAGGGATTTGAAAACAAGGATGCGAAGTTTAAAAATAGAGGCGTTGCTTAACCGGGAGCCAATGTAGATCAGCGAGCACGGGGGGGGGTGGGGGGTGATGGGTGAGCGGGACTTGGTGCGAGTTGGGACACGGGGTAGGCGAGTTTTGGATGAGCTCGAGTTTGATCTTGTTCTACCTCAGTTGGAGGAGCTCTCTGCCGACACCGCCCAGATCAACGTCCTTCACCTCGACGAGTGCAAGTGCGGCAACAAATACGACTGGGTAAAATCGGAATTCAGTGCAACAGATCCCTGCTGTTGGCCGGATTGCCTTGTGGTTTTCAAACCAGTGGTTTGAACCCGTCCATTAAGCACAGATCAATTCCTCACATCACTGACCCAGTTTCTGAGCAAACCATCTCACTTCCTTCTAATTTCGGTTGAAGCTTGATGAAATTATTTCATGCCGAACCGGGGTATGTTCACCCTGCACTTGGAGAGGCCACCTCAGCAATGCCTGTGACCCAGCACCTCTCGATACCACTGGCCCCGATGGTCCAGTCAGTAGCCCCCACCAACCCCCTGATTTTCGGGAGGTGGTCAGCCACGGCGGGGGCGGAAAAATGGGCCCCCGCCGTTTTGTGCTCCGAAGCAGACAGCTACGAGTCTGTTCTGCACACCATTTCTCCCCATTCCAGTGAGAGTTGCACCCGTTTGGAACGGAATTCCAGAGTTGCTAGGTGACAGTAAATATGGAGGTCATGGAAAAGACAA
Organism: Pristiophorus japonicus; assembly: GCF_044704955.1. NCBI lineage: Eukaryota > Metazoa > Chordata > Chondrichthyes > Pristiophoridae > Pristiophorus > Pristiophorus japonicus. The sequence goes on from NC_091994.1 coordinate 6,986,350, forward strand.
GAGGGGCTGAAATTGCCCTTTTTTTTATAGCACTGTTAGCGCCTCTGGGGTACGGGGGTCGGGGGGGGGCAATGAAATGTTTGCCAGGGGCGAGGGTGAGGGGGGGGGGCGTGATTGCGCCCCCCCCGGGAAATTGCCCCGGAGGTTTGGGGGGGGGTGGGGGGCACCCGGCGATGAGGTCATCCGCTGCCGGGGTGCCTCTTAAAGGGGAGGCCGTTAGCGCCCCGGGCCGCCATGTTTTTTTCCGTCGGCCGACTCTTCTGTCGGCCAGACAATGGCGGCCCTCGCATTGACCGTGCCTCCATCGCGCAGCCCGGCGCTCCGCTTTGGGTGCAGGGTCGCTGGCCCGCTCGATCGCCTCCCTGACGGCCCCAGTGGCGGCCACCAAAGGGCCTGCGGTGCGCGCAGCGGCCCTCCCCTTTAATTACTGGGGGGGGGGGCGGGGGGTGGGGGGGCATTGTAGCACGTCAGCATTACATGGGGGCATCCGGGGGGCACTGCGCACCGGAGAAAGCGCTCCGCGTCCTTGGAGGGGCACACGTGAGCCATTCTGCCTCGGGACTGCCAGCGATAAAAGTCTCGGCCTGGAAGTTTAACGCCCTTAATCGGGGCGAGGGGCAATTTCGGTCCCAGAGTCTTCTTTCGTATGGTAGTAAGAAAGCAAATGTAGTGTAAATATCCAAGTCGGATATCCAGGTCAAAGCTTCCGGTGTAACAGCGTGGATATCTTGTAGGTTGCCTGCGAGTTCCCTCTGAGGGCAGAGCTCGATGATGTGCTCCAGGGTCTGATTAGGAGCCCCACAGTCGCATGATGGGGAGGCTTTAATCTTCCACCTATGGAGAAGGTGGCAGCAACGACCGTGACCGGTTGTGAGGCGGTCGATGGTTGTCTGCTGTTTGCGACGAAGGTTTGATCCTTCAGGTTGTACTGTGGGCTCCTCGATAAGGAATCCATTCCGTATGTCGTAGTTCTTCCGAGCATTTCGCCGTCGGTCATCGAGGCTGAGGGGAGATCGCTGAAGGGCTTGGGCGATGGGCCAAAATGGCCTTGTGGATTTGAAACGGGGTTGGGGGTAGGTTGTTCAGGTCGGCCTGGATCAGCAGGCCTTTGCTGGTGTGGATGATGACAGCCTTCTTGTGGCCCACCCTGTTATGTGATCTTTGATCACAACTAATGTCGTCTCAAGGGGACATCGAACCTCTCATTAAATTGACTTCCTGGTGACGGGAGCAAACCAAGCAAAGGCAGAGTAATGAGGGTAAGTATATTTCAGCCATTTGATGAATATCTTTCGTCATATTCTTTTTCTGTTGGCACTTAAGACTCTCAGAAGCCTCTTCTGACAGTTACAGTAGTTTTATTTTACTACTTCCAACACCATTGTGAGCACCAATGGGTTAACCAATGGTAAGGCCCCTTTCCCCCATCACCATTTTTATGAAGAAGAAGAGAGCCGATAGATGGATGGCAGGCATGAGTGTCGATTCTATCTCCATCTGTAATGTACGCACCCACGGGTACGCTCACAGGTTTGTAACGCTGTTGTTCTGAAGGGGCTGCTCCTCAAATTCTGGCTGCACTTCAGTCCCACGCCCTGATCTTTGGGCACCCTGTGCGGAGGGGAGCGGGCAGGTCGGAAGGCCTCCTCGTAGGACTGCTCCTGGGCACGGCCAAGGTGGCCATTAACCGGTCCAGGCAGCGGGCGGACGAGGGGGTCGTTCAGCCTGACTGCCTGCCTCTCTTCCGCGGATACATCCGAGCCAGGGTTCTCCCTGGGAATGGAGCACGCGGTGTCCACCGGTACGCTCGCGGCTTTCCGCGAGAGGTGGGCGCCGGAGGGACTGGAGTGCATCATCACCCCCGGCAACCACATTTTAATTTGAAAGTTTAATTTGTCTAAGTTTGTCGGTTTTAGTGCCCCCCACCTTTTAGCCAGGGGGCACTGTATAATTTGTGTTTTTGGTACCTCAAAAAAAAAAACAAGGGGACACTTGAAAAGTTTTTGGAATGTGACCCCCCCTTTAATCAGGGGGCACTTGATTAATGTTTACAACAAAATAGTTGTAGAGCTGTTGCATTGTGAGTGGCTTAGCCAGTCACGTGATGTTCACAAGACTCAATAAAACCCCAGTCCATTGGGTCTGGGTCATCCACTATGAGTTGTGAGCTTGGTGGATGAACCGGTAATGTGTCGTGTGATTGTTAAATCTTTGTTAATTTTTAATAGCAATGTATTACTGTGAAGCAAATACATTGCACCAATCAACAAATGTTCAAATTCCTGCACCCCCGGAATGATGTACCAACTTGAAAGAAGTGGCTTTGGGTCACAATGGGGGTGAGGGCGGCAAGTGGGTGTCTAATTCCTGTCCAGATTCCGGGCAGCTAAATCAGTCCATAATCAAAATCCCAGGCCCATGTGTCCCTGACTCGGGATTGATTTCCCTAACTTGTGTCTGTCCAATGCTTCCCAGTGTTCCCCCGTCCCCCACTCTGGCTGGCTCAGTCTCTGTGACTCATTGATCTCACCAAGGCAGCCACCTTCTTTCATACTGGCTCGTTGTGGCAGCATTGACACCACAAAGGACAGCTCATGCCCCCCCGCTCCTCTCATCATCCGTGGCTCAGTGGGCAGCCCCCTCGCCTCTGGGTCACAAGGTCATGACTTCACGTCCCACTCCGGGGACTTGAGCACATAAATCTAGGCTGACACTCCCAGTGCAGTGCTGAGGGAGCGCTGCACTGTCGGAGGGGCAGTACTGAGGGAGCGCTGCACTGTCAGAGGTGCTGTCTTTCAGATGAGATGTTAAACCGAGGCCCCATCTGCTCTCTCTGGTGGATGTAAAAGATCCCATGGCACTATTTCGAAGAAGAGCAGGGGAGTTATCCCCAGTGTCCTGGTATCGGTTCTACACCTACAAAAGGTCTGAAGGCCAGGAAGTGACGAGTTATGTCGCCGAGCTAAGACGCCTTGCAGAACATTGCGAATTTGAAGGACATTTGGAGCACATGCTCAGAGACTTTTTCGCGCTTGGCATTGGCCACGAAACCATACTTCGCAAACTTTTGACTGTAGAGACTCCAACCTTGAGTAAGACCATAGCGATAGCCCAGGCGTTCATTGCCACCAGTGACAATACGAAGCAAATCTCTCAGCACACAAGTGCTGCTACAAGTACTGTGAACAAGGTGATGTTTTTTTCGAATCGTAACATACAGGGCAGGTCAATCAACATAACAAAAACAGGTTTTCTGGTCATTATCACATTGCTGTTTGTGGGAGCTTGCTGTGCGCAAATTGGCTGCCGCGTCTCCCACATTACAACAGTGACTACACTCCACAAGTACTTCATTGGCTGTAAGGCGCCTTGAGACATTCGCTGGTCGTGAAAGGCACTATGGAAATGCAAGTCTTTCTTTCTTTCTCTGTACTTTACACCAAATTACACTTGGTCAGAAATGATTAAGCTGCCTCAGTGAGTGAACGCACCACACGGGTTCAGCTGTGATTCAGTGGGCAGCACTCTCCTCACTGGGGTCATCGGGTCGTGGGTTCGAGTCCCACTCCAGATCCTTCAGCACATAAATCCAGGCCGACACTCCTGGTGCAGTACTGAGGGAGCGCCGCACTGTCGGAGGGGCAGTACTGAGGGAGTGCCGCACTGTCGGAGGGGCAGTACTGAGGGAGCGCCGCACTGTCGGAGGGGCAATACTGAGGGAGTGCCGCACTGTCGGAAGGGCAGTACTGAGGGAGCGCCGCACTGTCGGAGGGGCAGTACTGAGGGAGCGCCGCACTGTCGGAGGGGCAGTACTGAGGGAGCGCCGCACTGTCGGAGGGGCAGTACTGAGGGAGCGCCGCACTGTCGGAGGGGCAGTACTGAGGGAGTGCCGCACTGTCGGAGGGGCAGTACTGAGGGAGCGCCGCACTGTCGGAGGGGCAATACTGAGGGAGCACCGCACTGTCGGAGGGGCAGTACTGAGGGAGCGCCGCACTGTCGGAGGGGCAATACTGAGGGAGCACCGCACTGTCGGAGGGGCAGTACTGAGGGAGCGCCGCACTGTCGGAGGGGCAGTACTGAGGGAGCGCCGCACTGTCGGAGGGGCAGTACTGAGGGAGCGCCGCACTGTCGGAGGGGCAGTACTGAGGGAGCGCCGCACTGTCGGAGGGGCAGTACTGAGGGAGCGCCGCACTGTCGGAGGGGCAGTA